>NC_136918.1:53172868-53473413 GCF_949752795.1 Hyperoodon ampullatus | reverse complement strand
GATTTGAAAGAGAAAGCTTTTTACTGTTTTTGTCTCTTTCGTTTTTAATGTAAGGGCAAATAACTACAAAACTTAGTTTTGAGAGATAAACCAAGCTGCAAGTTAAAAAAAAATCTTCCTATATGAAAGTGATATTTCCATGGCCAAGAATTTGAACATTTCACATTACAGATAAAGACTTTTAGAAAAGTATGATTCTAGATATGGAAACTATAATATAAACTGGCACAAGGAACATCTATTAATCAAGCAAAGCTAAGTTTGTTAGACTTACTGCAGAAAGAGAGACCAAAACATTGACAATGTCACTGGTCTCTCAAAATGAGGAAACTAGAGGGATATCCACGGGGCTTGGGCCAGATTTTAAGGCAGATCTTCCAAGACAGAGAATGGTTGAAATTGGGCAATGTTTATAGTGAAAAAACTTTGGTGTAGGGTACAGCAAAGCTAAGGTGCGGAAACAAGGCTTGATGATCAAACTGTATGCTCTTTTTTTTTTTTAACATCTTTATTGGAGTATAATTGCTTTACAATGGTGTGTTAGTTTCTGCTTTATAACAAAGTGAATCAGTTATACATATACATATATCTCCATATCTCTTCCCTCTTGCATCTCCCTCCCTCCCACCCTCCCTATCCCACATCTCTAGGTGGTCACAAAGCACCAAGCTGATCTCCCTGTGAAGTGAGGCTGCTTCCCAATAGCTATCTATTTTACACATGGCAGTGTACATATGTCCATGCCACTCTCTCACTTTGTCCCAGCTTACCCTTCCCCCTCCCTGTGTCCTCAAGTCCATTCTCTAGTAGCTCTGTGTCTTTATTCCTGCCTTGCCCCTAGGGTTTTCATGACTTTTTTTTTTTTTTTTTTAGATTCCATATATATGTGTTAGCATACTGTATTTGTTTTTCTGTTTCTGACTTACTTCACTCTGCATGACAGACTCGGGGTCCATCCACCTGGCAAAAAATAACTCAATTTCATCTGTTTTTATGGCTGAGTAATATTCCATTGTATATATGTGCCACATCTTCTTTATCCATTCATCTGTCCATGGACACTTCGGTTGCTTCCATGTCCTGGCTATTGTAAATAGAGCTGCAATGAACACTGTGGTACATGACTCCTTTTGAATTATGGTTTTCTCAGGGTATATGCCCAGTAGTGGGATTGCTGGGTCATATGGTAGATTTATTTTTATTTTTTTAAGGAACCTCCATACTGTTCTCCATAGTGGCTGTGTCAATTTACATTCCCACCAACAGTGCAAGAGGGTTCCCTTTTCTCCACAAGCTCTCCAGCATTTACGGTTTGTAGATTTTTTATGATGGCCATTCTGAGCCATGTGAGGTGATACCTCATTGTAGTTTTGATTTGCATTTCTCTAATGATTAATGATGTTGAGCATTCTTTCATGTGTTTGCTGGCAATCTGTATCTCTTCTTTGGAGAAATGTCTATTTAGGTCTTCTGCCCATTTTTGGATTGGGTTGTTTGTTTTTTTGATATAGAGCTACGTGAGCTCCTTGTAAATTTTGGACATTAATCCTTTGTCAGTTGCTTCATTTGAAAATATTTTCTCCCATTCTGAGGGTTGTCTTTTCATCTTGTTTATGGTTTCCTTTGCAGTGCAAAAGCTTTTAAGTTTCATTAGGTCCCATTTGTTTATTTCTGTTTTTATTTCCATTTCTCTAAGAGGTGGGTCAAAAAGGATCTTGCTGTGATTTATGTTGTAGAGTGTTCTGTCTGTTTTCCTCTAAGAGTTTGATGGTGTCTGGCCTTATATTTAGGTCTTTAATCCATTTTGAGTTTATTTTTGTGTATGGTGTTAGGGAGTGTTCTAACTTTATTCTTTTACATGTAGCTGTCCAGTTTTCCTAGCACCACTTACTGAAGAGGCTATCTTTTCTCCATTGTATATTCATGCCTCCTTTAACAAAGATAAGGTGACCATATGTGCATGGGTTTATCTCTGGGCTTTCTATCCTGTCCCATTGATCTATATTTCTGTTTTTGTGCCAGTACCATACTGTCTTCATAAGTGTAGCTTTGTAGTATAGTCTGAAGTCAGGGAGTCTGATTCCTCCAGCTCCGTTTTTCTTTCTCAAGATTGCTTTTGCTATTTGGGGTCTTTTGTATTTCCATATAAATTGTGAAATTTTTTGTTCTAGTTCAGCGAATAATGCCACTGATAGTATGAAAGGGATAGAACTGAATCTATAGATTGCTTTGGGTATTATAGTCACTTTCACAATGTTGATTCTTCCAATCCAAGAAGATGGTATATCTCTCCATCTATTTATACCATATTTAATTTCTTTTATCAGTGTCTTATAATTTTCTGCATACAGGTCTTTTGTCTCCTTAGGTAGGTTTATTCCTAGGTATTTTATTCATTTTGTTGCAGTGGTTAATGGGAGTGTTTTCTTAATATTACTTTCAGATTTTTCATCATTCGTGTATAGGAATGCAAGAGATTTCTTTACATTAATTTTGTATCCTGCTACTTTACCAAATTCATTGATTAACTCTAGTAGTTTTCTGGTAGCATCATTAGGATTCTCTATGTATAGTACCATGTCATCTGTAAACAGTAACAGCTTTACTTCTTTTCTGAGTTGGATTCCTTTTATGTCTTTTTCTTCTCTGATTCTGGGGGCTAAAACTTCCAGAAGTATGTTGAATACTAGTAGTGAGAGTGGGCAACACTGTCTTGTTCCTGATCTTAGTGGAAATAGTTTCAGTTTTTCACCATTGAGGATGATGTTGGCTGTGTGTTTGTCATATATGGCCTTTATTATGTTGAGGTAAGTTCCCTCTATGCCTACTCTCTGCAGGGTTTTTATCATAAATGGGTGTTGAATTTTGTCAGAAGATTTTTCTGCATCTATTCAGAGGATCATATGGTTTTTCCCCTTCAATCTGTTAATATGGTGTATCACATTGATTGATTTGCATATATTGAAGAATCCTTGCATTCCTGGGATAAACCGCACTTTATCATGGTGCATGATCCTTTTAATGTGCAGTTGGATTCTGTTTGCTAGTATTTTGTTGAGGATTTTTGCATCTATGTTAATCAGTGATTATTGGCCTGTAGTTTTCCTCCTTTGTGACATCTTTTTCTGGTTTTGGTATCATGGTGATGGTGGTCTCATAGAATGAGTTTGGGAGTGTTCCTCCCTCTGCTATATTTTGGAAGAGTTTGAGAAGGATAGCTGTTAACTCTTCTGTAAATGTTTGATAGAATTCGGCTGTGAAGCCATCTGGTTCTGGGCTTTTGTTTGTTGGAAGATTTTTAATCACAGTTTCAACTTCAGTGCTTGTGATTGGTCTGTTCATAGTTTCTATTTCTTCCTGGTTCAGTCTCGGAAGGTTGTGCATTTCTAAGAATTTGTCCATTTTTTCCAGGTTGTGCATTTTATTGGCATATATTTGTTTGTAGTAATCTCTCATGATTCTTTGTATTTCTGCAGTGTCAGTTGTTACTTCTCCATTTTCTTTTTTTTTTTTTTTTTTTTTTTTTTTTTGGTACACGGGCCTCTCACTGTTGTGGCCTTTCCCGTTGTGGAGCACAGGCTCCGGATGCGCAGGCTCAGTGTCTATGGCTCACAGGCCTAGCTGCTCCACGCCATGTGGGATCTTCCCGGACCCAGGCATGAATCCGTGTCCCCTGCATCGCCAGGTGGATTCTCAACCACTGCGCCACCAGGGAAGCCCAGTTCTCCAATTTCATTTCTAATTCTATTCATCTGAGCCTTCTCCCTTTTTCTTTCTTGATGAGTCTGGATAATTGTTAATCAATTTTGTTTATTCTCTCAAAGAACAAACTTTTATTTTTATTGATCTTTGCTACCATTTCCTTCATTTCTTTTTCATTTTTTTCTGATCTGACCATTATGATTTCTTTCCTTCTGCTAATTTTGGGGGTTTTTTGTTCTTCTTTCTCTAATTGCTTTAGGTGTAAGGGTAGGTTGTTTATTTCAGATGTTTCTTGTTTCTTAAGGTAGGATTGTATTGCTATAAACTTCCCTCTTAGAACTGCTTTTGCTGCATCCCATAGGTTTTGGGTCGTCATGTTTTCATCGTCATTTGTTTCTAGGTATTTTTTGATATCCTCTTTGATTTCCTCCGTGATCTCTTGGTTATTGAGTAGTGTATTGTTTAGCCTCCATGTGTTTGTAGTTCTTACAGATTTTTTCCTGTAATTGATATCTAGTCTCATAGCATTGGGGTCAGAAAAGATACTTGATATGATTTCAATTTTCTTAAATTTACCAAGGCTTGATTTGTGACCCAAGATATGATCTATCCTGGAGAATGTTCCATGAGCACTTGAGACGAATGTGTATTCTGTTGTTTTCGGATGGAATGTCCTATAAATATCAATTAAGTCTTTCTTGTTTAATGTATCATTTAAAGCTTGTGTTTCCTTATTTATTTTCAATTTGGATGACCTGTCCATTGGTGAAAGTGGGGTGGTAAAGTCCCCTATGATTGTGTTACTGTCAATTTCCCCTTTTATGGCTGTTAGTATTTGCCTTATGTATTGAGGTGCTCCTGTGTTGGGTGCACAAATATTTACAATTGTTATATCTTCTTCTTGGATTGATCCCTTGATCATTATGTAGTGTCCTTCTTTGTCTCTTTTAATCATCTTTGTTTTAAAGTCTATTTGTCTGTTATGAGAATTGCTAGTCCAGCTTTCTTTTGATTTCTATTTTCATGGAATATCATTTTCCATCCCCTCACTTTCAGTCTGTATGTGTCCCTAGGCCTAAAGTGGGTCTCTTGTAGACAGCATATATATAGGCCTTATTTTTGCATCCATTCATCCACTCTAGGTCTTTTGGCTGGAGCATTTAATCCATTTACATTTAAGGTAATTATCAATATGTATGCTCCTATTACCATTTTCTTAATTGTTTTGGGTTTGTTATTGTAAGTCTTTACATTATCTTGTGTTCGCTGCCTAGAGAAGTTCCTTTAGCATTTGTTGTAAAGCTGGTTTGGTGGTGCTGAATTCTCTTAGCATTTGATTGGCTGTAAAGGTTTTAATTTCTCCGTCTAATCTAAATGAGATTCTTGCTGGGTAGAGTAATCTTGGTTGTACGTTTTTCCCTTTCATCACTTTAAATATGTCCTGCCACTCCCTTCTGGTTTGCAGACGTTCTGCTGAACAATCAGCTGTTAACCTTATGGGGATTCTCTGGTATATTATTTGTTGTTTTTCCCTTGCTGCTTTTAATATTTTTTCTTTGTTTTTAATTTTTGATAGTTTGATTAATATGTGTCTTGGCGTGTTTCTCCTTGGATTTATCCTGTATGGGACTCTCTGTGTTTCCTGGACTTGATTAACTATTTCCATTCCCATATTAGGGATGTTTTCAACTATAATCTCTTCAAATATTTTCTCAGTCCCTTTCTTTTTCTCTTCTTCTAGCATCTCTATAATTCGAATATTGGTGCATTTAATGTTGTCCCAGAGGTCTCTGAGACTACCCTCAATTCTTTTCATTCTTTTTTCTTTCTTCTGTTCTGCAGTAGTTATTTCCACTATTTTATCTTCCAGGTCACTTATTCGTTCTTCTGCTTCTGTTATTCTGCTATTGATCCCTTCTAGAGAATTTTAAATTTCATTTATTGTGTTGTTCATCGTTTGTTTGCTCTTTAGTTCTTCTACATCCTTGTTAAACGTTTCTTGTATTTTCTCCATTCTATTCCCAAGATTTTGCATCATCTTTACTATCATTATTCTGAATTCTTTTTCAGGTAGACTGCCTATTTCCTCTTCATTTGTTAGGTCTGGTGGGTTTTTTCCTTGCTCCTTCACCTGCTGTGTTTTCTCTGTCTTCTCATTTTGCTTCTCTTACTGTGTTTGGGGTCTCCTTTTCACAGGCTGCAGGTCTGTAGTTATTGTTGTTTTTGGTGTCTGTCCCCAGTGGCTAAGGTTGGTTCAGTGGGTTGTGTAGGCTTCCTCATGGAAGGGACTAGTGCCTGTGTTCTGGTGGATGAGGCTAGATCTTGCCTTTCTGGTGGGCAGGTCCACGTCTGGTGGTGTGTTTTGGGGGGTATGTGGCCTTATGGTGATTTTAGGCAGCCTCTCTGCTAATTGATGGGGTTGTGTTCCTGTTTTGCTAGTTGTTTGGCATAGGGGGTCCAGCACTGTAGCTTGCTTTTCAATGAGTGGAGCTGGGTCTACACGTTGAGATGGAGATCTCTGCAAGATTTTCGCCATTTGGCATTATGTGGAGCTGGTAGGTCTCTTGTGGTCCAGTGGCCTGAACTTGGGTCTCCCACCTCAGAGGCACAGCCCTGACGACTGGCTGGAGCACCAAGAGCCTGTCATCCATATGGCTCAGAATAAGAGGGAGAAAGAAAGCAAGCAAACAAGAAAAAATAAAATAAAATAAAGTTATTAAAATAAAAAATAATTATTAAAAAATTTTAAAAGTAATAAAAAAAGAAGGAAAGAAGAGAGCAACAAAACCTAAAAACAAATCCACCAATGATAACTAGCACTATAAACTATACTAAAAAAGAAGAAAAAAAAACAGACAGAGAGAAACCTGGGACAAAAGGTACAAGCAAAACTATACAGACAAAATCACACAGAGAAGCATACACATACACACTCAGAAAAAGAGAAAAAGGGGAAAATATGTATATATCGTTGCCCCCAAAGTCCACCTCCACATTTTGGTATGATTCATTGTCTACTCAGTTATTCCACAGACGCAGGTACCTCAAGTTGATTGTGGAGATTTAATCCACTGCTCCTTAAGCTGCTAGGAGAGATTTCCCTTTCTCTGTTCTCACAGCTCCTGGGGTTCAGCTTTGGATTTGGCCCCGTCTCTGCATGTAGGTCGCCTGAGGGCATCTGTTCTTTGCTCAAACAGGGCAGCGTTAAAGGAGCAGCTGCTTCAGGGGCTGTGACTCACTCAGGCCACAGGGAGGGAGGGGTACGGATGCAGGGTAAGCCTGCGGCGGCAGAGGCAAGCCTGACGTTGCACCAGCCTGAGGCACGCCATGTGTCCTCCCAGGGAAGTTGTCCCTGGATCCCGGGACCCTGGACCCTGGCAGTGGCGGGCTACACAGGCTCCCAGAAGGGAGGTGTGGATAATGACCTGTGCTTGCACACAGGCTTCTTGGTGGTGGCAGCAGCGGCCTTAGCATCTCATGACCGTCTCTGGTGTCCGCGCTGATAGCCGTGCCTCGCGCCCGTCTCTGGAGCTCCTTTAAGCAGCGCTCTTAGTCCCCTCTCCTTGCGCAGCAGGAAACAAAGAGGCAAGAAAAAGTCTCTTGCCTCTTAGGCAGGTCCAGACATTTCCCGGACTCCCTCCCGGCTAGCTGTGGTGCACTAGCCCCCTCAAGCTGTGTTCACGCCGCCAACCCCAGTCCTCTCCCTGGGATCTGACCTCCGAAGCAAGAGCCTCAGCTCCCAGCCCCGCCCGCCCCGGCGGGTGAGCAGACAAGCCTCTCGGGCTGGTGAGTGCCGGTCAGCACTGATCCACCACGCGGGAATCTTGCTTTGCCCTCTGCACCCCTGTTGCTGTGCTCTCCTCTGTGGCCCTGAAGCTTCCCCCTCCACTACCCACAGTCTCCGCCCGCGAAGGGGCTTCCTAGTGTGTGGAAACCTTTCTTCCTTCACAGCTCCCTCCCACTGGTGCAGGTCCCATCCCTATTCTTTTGTCTCTGTTTATTCTTTTTTCTTTTGTCCTACCCAGGTACATGGGGAGTTTTTTGCCTTTTGGGAAGTCTGAGGTCTTCTGCCAGTGTTCAGTAGGTGTTCTGTAGGAGTTGTTCCACATGTAGATGTATTTCTGGTGTATTTCTGGGGAGGAAGGTGGTCTCCACATCTTACTCTTCCACCATTTTGAAGCTCCTCCCCAAACTGTATGCTTTTTAAATTGGTTTACAGTCTTATCTTCAAGGAGAAAGTATTTCCTGGAGCAAGTGGCTAAGTTATTTTTTCCTAGCTCCAGTGTTATTTTGCACAGACAATGAAAAGTGTGTTTGGTCTCTGAATTTTTAGCACACAGACACAAAATTATGTTGGCTGCAGTTTCCTCTTCCCAAAATGTATATACCTCATTTCTACAAAATTCCTATAGTAGGAATCAGAACTGCTTTGACCTCAGATATCTCTGACTTTGCTACCTTGATGAAATGCTTTAGATATCCCTAAAAAAGCACCCCACCTCCTTATTCAACCTTCTTCTTGCTATACCACCTAAGACATTAAAGAGATTTTAGTCTTTAAGACTTAAATCATAGAAAACACAACAGAGCCCTTAATTCTTAGCATCCCACTTTTTATGAATCATCCAAACAATTATATACCTAGTCTACCAAATAGAGTACTGAGAAAAAAAGTATTTTATTGAAGTAGGGAATTTTTATGTTATAAATTATATAAAGGTTAGACGCATGGTATATTTAGAATCTGACTTTACCCAGTTTAGCAGATTAATTTGGTTTCTCTCTTAGGAATTGATATTTATAACTGAAAAGAAACTTGGAGAATACCTAATTCAAATTCCTTCATTTATTTCCTCTTAATATGAGGAAATAAATAAATATAAGGAAGCACCGACATCTGCCTAAAGTCATAAGATACCTAGCTTTTTTTAGATGCCAGATTTTAGAGAGATTTCATTTTCCCTTCCACATGCTCTCACTCTGCCTCAGTTTATCTTTCTCTCCCACAGACTCATGTCTCTTAGGAAAGAATGTCTGGACTTGCTGGCACTATACCCTATTGGATTTGCTCTTCCCAGCAACCCATGATGACATAATAATTTATCTTTTCCCTCTGTGTCCTATCCCCTGAAATCTCATGAGCAAACCTATGCCCAGCCATCCCTCCCAGGAAAGCATCCTCCACTCTTAATTGGACATTATTAAGTCCCTGCCTAAGCTATTGTTTCATCCTTTGGACTCATATATCACAGCATGGTTAAGCCCAGGTGGGACACCCTGCCAGGTATCCACCTGCTTGAGGGGCTGAAGATAATTCTGGAGAACAACACATCTTAAAAAGAAAAGTGAAACATCAAGTATGGCTTGACAACAAGACTGAATTCATCAAAAAAAAAAAAAAGAAAGAAAGAAAAAGAAAATTATGATCACACTTGGATTTGTCCCAGCCAAGATCACCATGGACACATGTGAAACTTAGGGAGAATAAAAGCTAAAATAACTCTTTTTAACTAATAAATATAATGCTAAGTCACTATGAGGCTAAGAGGAATGTATAAGCAGGATGATGAAAGACCTTTGCACATCAGGACTGCAACTTGCAAGTGGCACTGACAACAAGTAAATGCAGTGCTGATAGCTTTGAAGAGGACCTGGAGCATACCAGTGGTGCTGGCACTCATGCTGGGCATCAACAGGAGAGACAACAGCAAACCTCATTAGCATGCATCACCAATAGGATCTATAAGAGCAGAGGATTACACTGAATAATAACCAAGAGAACTTGGCTTACACACACACAAAAAGCTTACCAAGACTTCCGGGTAAGATGGCGGAAGAGTAAGACGCGGAGATTACCTTCCTCCTCACAGATACACCAGAAATACAGCTACACGTGGAACAGCTCCTACAGAACACCTACTGAACGCTGGCAGAAGACCCCAGACCTCCCAAAAGGCAAGAAACTCCCCGCATACCTGGGTAGGGCAAAGCGGAGAGATTCCCGCACAGAGGATCGGTGCCAAGCGGCACTCACCAGCCCGAGAGGCTTGTCTGCTCGCCCGCTGAGGCGGGCGGCGCTGGAAGCTGAGGCTCGGGCTTCGGTCAGAGCACAGGGAGAGGACTGGGGCTGGCGGCGAGAACTCAGCCTGAAGTGGGCTAATGTGCCACAGCTAGCCGGAAGGGAGTCCGGGGAAACTCTGGAGCTGCCGAAGAGGCAAGAGACTTTTTCTTCCCTCTTGGTTTCCTGGTGCGCGAGGAGAGGGGATTAAGAGCGCTGCTTAAAGGGGCTCCACAGACGGGCGCGAGTCACGACTGAAAGCGCGGAGCCCAGTGGTGGGCGAGGAACGCTGGGGCTGCTGCTGCCGCCGCCAAGAAGCCTGTGTGCGAGCGCAGGTCACTGTCCACACCGCCCTTCCGGGAGCCTGTGCAGCCCGCCACTGCCGGGGTCCCGGGATCCAGGGGCGGCTTCCCTGAGAGAACGCATGGCGCGCCTCGGGCTGGTGCAACGTCACGCCGACCTCTGCCGCTGCAGGCTCGCCCCGCACTCCGTGCCCCTCCCTCCCGCCCGTCCTGCGTGAGCCAGAGTCCCCGAAGAGGTTGCTCCTTTAACCCTGTCATGTCTGAGCGAAGAACAGACGCCCTCCGGCGACCTACACGCAGAGGCGGGGCCAAATCCAAAGCTGAGACCCAGGAGCTGTGAGGACAAAGAAGAGAAAGGGAAACCTCTCCCAGCAGCCTCAGAAGCAGCGGATTAAAGCTCCATAATCAACTTGATGTACCCTGCATCTGTGGAATACATGAATAGACAACAAATCATCCCAAATTGAGGAGCCAGGAGTCAGTGCTGTGCCTCTGAGGTGGGAGAGCCAACTTCAGGACACTGGTCCACAAGAGACGTCCCAGCTCCACATAATATCGAACGGCGAAAATCTGCCAGAGATCTCCATCTCAACACCAGCACCCAGCTTCACTCAACGACCAGCAAGCTACAGTGCTGGACACCCTATGCCAAACAACTAGCAAGACAGGAACACAACGCCACCCATTAGCAGAGAGGTGGCCTAAAATCATAAAAAGTCTGCAGACACCCCAAAACACACCACCAGACGTGGACCTGCCCACCAGAAAGACAAGATCCAGCCTCATCCACCAGAACACAGGCACTAGTCCCCTCCACCAGGAAGCCTACACAACCCACTAAACCAACCTTACCCACTGGGGACAGGCACCAAAAACAACGGGAACTACAAACCTGCAGCCAGCAAAAAGGAGACCCCAAACACAGTAACATAAGCAAAATGAGAAGACAGAAAAACACACAGCAGGAGAAGGAGCAAGATAAAAACCCACCAGACCTAACAAATGAAGAGGTAATAGGCAGTCTACCTGAAAAAGAATTCAGAATAATGATGGTAAAGGTGATCCAAGATTCTATTTCCCAGATCCAAAATCTTGGAAATAGAATAGACAAAATGCAAGAAACAGTTAACAAGGACCTAGAAGAACTAAAGATGAATCAAGCATCGATTAAAAACACAATAAATGAAATAAAAAATACTCTAGATGGGATCAATAGCAGAATAACTGAGGCAGAAGAACGGATAAGTGAGGTGGAAGATAAAATAGTGGAAATAACTGATGCAGAGGAAAATAAAGAAAAAAGAATGAAAAGAACAGAGGACAGTCTCAGAGACCTCTGGGACAACATTAAATGCACCAACATTCGAATTTTAGGGGATCCAGAAGAAGAAGAGAAAAAGAAAGGGACTGAGAAAATATTTGAAGAGATTATAGTTGAAAACTTCCCTAATATGGGAAAGGAAATAGTGAATCAAGTCCAGGAGGCACAGAGAGTCCCATACAGAATAAATCCAAGGAGAAATACGCCAAGACACATATTAATCAAACTGTCAAAAATTAAACACAAAGAAATCATATTAAAAGCAGCAAGGGAAAAAAAACAAATAACACACAAGGGAATCCCCATCAGATTAACAGCTGATCTCTCAGCAGAAACTCTACAAGCCAGAAGGGAGTGGCAGGACATAATTAAAGTGATGAAGGAGAAAAACCTGCAACCAAGACTACTCTACCCAGCAAGAATCTCATTCAGATTTGATGGAGAAATTAAAACGTTTACAGACAAGCAAAAGCTGAGAGAGTTCAGCACCACCAAACCAGCTTTACAACAAATGCTAAAGGAACTTCTCTAGGCAAGAAACACAACAGAAGGAAAAGACCTACAATAATGAACCCAAAACAATTAAGAAAATGGGAATAGGAACATACATATCGATAATTACCTTAAATGTAAACGGACTAAATGCACCCACCAAAAGACACAGAGTGGCTGAATGGATACAAAAACAAGACCTATATATATGCTGTCTACAAGAGACCCACTTCAGACCTAGAGACACATACAGACTGAAACTAAGGGGATGGAAAAAGATATTCCATGCAAATGGAAACCAAAAGAAAGCTGGAGTAGCAATACTCATATCAGACAAAATAGACTTTAAAATAAAGACTACTAGAAGAGACAAAGAAGGACACTACATAATGATCAAGGGATTGATCCAAGAAGAAGATATAACAATTGTAAATATTTATGCACCAAACATAGGAGCACCTCAATACATAAGGCAAATACTAACAGCCATAAAAGGAGAAATCGACAGTAACACAATCATAGTAGGGGACTTTAACACCCCACTTTCACCAATGGACAGATCATCCAAAATGAAAATAAATAAGGAAACACAAGCTTTACATGATACATTAAACAAGATGGACTTAATTGATATTTATAGGACATTCCATCCAAAAACAACAGAATACACATTTTTCTCAAGTGCTCATGGAACATTCTCCAGGATAGATCATATCTTGGGTCACAAATCAAGCCTTGGTAAATTTAAGAAAATTGAAATTGTATCAAGTATCTTTTCTGACCACAGTGCTATGAAACTAGATATCAATTACAGGAAAAGAGCTGTAAAAAATACAAACACATGGAGGCTAAACAATACACTACTTAATAACGAAGTGATCACTGAAAAAATCAAAGAGGAAATTAAAAAATACCTAGAAACAAATGACAATGGAGACACGACGACCCAAAACCTATGGGATGCAGCAAAAGCAGTTCTAAGAGGGAAGTTTATAGCAATACAATCCCAACTTAAGAAACAGGAAACATCTCGAATAAACAACCTAACCTTCCACCGAAAGCAATTAGAGAAAAAAGAACAAAAACATCCCAAAGTTAGCAGAAGGAAAGAAATCATAAAAATCAGATCAGAAATAAATGAAAAAGAAATGAAGGAAACGATAGCAAAGATCAATAAAAATAAAAGCTGGTTCTTTGAGAGGATAAACAAAATTGATAAACCATTAGCCAGACTCATCAAGAAAAAAAGGGAGAAGACTCAAATCAATAGAATTAGAAATGAAAAAGGAGAAGTAACAACTGACACTGCAGAAATACAAAAGATCATGAGAGATTACTATAAGCAACTCTATACCAATAAAATGGACAACCTGGAAGAAATGGACAAATTCTTAGAAATGCACAACCTGCCAAGACTGAATCAGGAAGAAATAGAAAATATGAATAGACCAATCACAAGCACTGAAATTGAAACTGTGATAAAAAATCTTCCAACAAACAAAAGCCCAGGACCAGATGGCTTCACAGGCGAATTCTATCAAGCATTTAGAGAAGAGCTAACACCTATCCTTCTCAAACTCTTCCAAAATATAGCAGAGGGAGGAACACTCCCAAACTCATTCTACGAGGCCACCATCACCTTGATACCAAAACCAGACAAGGATGTCACAAAGAAAGAAAACTACAGGCCAATATCACTGATGAACGTAGATGCAAAAATCCTCAATAAAATACTAGCAAACAGAATCCAACAGCACATTAAAAGGATCACACACCATGATAAAGTAGGGTTTATTGCAGTAATGCAAGGATTCTTCAATATACGCAAATCAATCAATGTGATACACCATATTAACAAACTGAAAGACAAAAACCACGTGATCATCTCAATAGATGAAGAGAAAGCTTTCAACAAAATTCAACACTCATTTATGATAAAAACCCTGCAGAAAGTAGGCATAGAGGGAACTTTCCTCAACATAATAAAGGCCATATATGACAAACCCACAGCCAGCATCGTCCTCAATGGTGAAAAACTGAAACCATTTCCACTAAGATCAGGAACAAGACAAGGTTGCCCACTCTCACCACTCTTATTCAACCTAGTTTTGGAAGTTTTAGCCACAGCAATCAGAGAAGAAAAGGAAATAAAAGGAATCCAAATCGGAAAAGAAGAAGTAAAGCTGTCACTGTTTGCAGATGACATGATACTATACATAGAGAATCCTAAAGATGCTACCAGAAAACTACTAGAGCTAATCAATGAATTTGGTAAAGTAGCAGGATACAAAATTAATGCACAGAAATCTCTGGCATTCCTATATACTAATGATGAAAAATCTGAAAGTGAAATCAAGGAAACACTCCCATTTACCATTGCAACAAAAAGAATAAAATATCTAGGAATAAACCTACCTAAGGAGACAAAAGACCTGTATGCAGAAAATTATAAGACACTGATGAAAGAAATTAAAGATGATACAAATAGATGGAGAGATGTACCATGTTCTTGGATTGGAAGAATCAACATTGTGAAAATGACTCTACTACCCAAAGCAATCTACAGATTCAATGCAATCCCTATCAAACTACCACTGGCATTTTTCACAGAACTGGAACAAAAAATTTCACAATTTGTATGGAAACACAAAAGACCCCGAATAGCCAAAGCAATCTTGAGAACGAAAAACGGAGCTGGAGGAATCAGGCTCCCTGACTTCAGACTATACTACAAAGCTACAGTAATCAAAACAGTATGGTACTGGCACAAAAACAGAAAGATAGATCAATGGAACAGGATAGAAACCCAGAGATAAACCCACGCACATATGGTCACCATATCTTTGATAAAGGAGGCAGGAATGTAGAGTGGAGAAAGGACAGTCTCTTCAATAAGTGGTGCTGGGAAAACTGGACAGGGACATGTAAAAGTATGAGATTAGATCACTCCCCAACACCATACACAAAAATAAGCTCAAAATGGATTAAAGACCTAAATGTAAGGCCAGACACTGTCAAACTCTTAGAGGAAAACATAGGCAGAACACTCTATGACATAAATCACAGCAAGATCCTTTTTGACCCACCTCCTAGAGAAATGGAAATAAAGACAAAAATAAACACATGGGACCTAATGAAACTTAAAAGCTTTTGCACAGCAAAGGAAACCATAAACAAGACCAAAAGACAACCCTCAGAATGGGAGAAAATATTTGCAAATGAAGCAATTGACAAAGGATTAATCTCCAAAATTTATAAGCAGCTCATGCAACTCAATAACAAAAAAAACAAACAGCCCAATCCAAACATGGGCAGAAGACCTAAATAGACATTTCTCCACAGAAGATATACAGACTGCCAACAAACACATGAAAGGATGCTCAACATCTTTACTCATTAGAGAAATGCAAATCAAAACTACAATGAGATATCATCTCACACCAGTCAGAATGGCCATCATCAAAAAATCTAGAAACAATAAATGCTGGAGAGGGTGTGGAAAAAAGGGAACACTCTTGCACTGCTGGTGGGAATGTGAATTGGTACAGCCACTATGGAGAACGGTATGGAGGTTCCTTAAAAAACTACAAATAGAACTACCATATGACCCAGCAATCCCACTACTGGGCATATACCCTGAGAAAACCATAATTCAAAAAGAGACATGTACCAAAATGTTCATAGCAGCCCTATTTACAATAGCCCAGAGATGGAAACAACCTAAGTGTCCATCATCGGATGAATGGGTAAAGAAGATGTGGCACATATATACAGTGGAATATTACTCAGCCATAAAAAGAAATGAAATTGAGCTATTTGTAATGAGGTGGATGGACCTAGAGTCTGTCATACAGAGTGAAGTAAGTCAGAAAGAGAAAGACAAGTACTGTATGCTGACACATATATATGGAATTTAAGAAAAAAAAATGTCATGAAGAACATAGGGGTAAGACAGGAATAAAGACACAGACCTACTAGAGAATGGACTTGAGGATATGGGGCGGGGGAAGGGTAAGCTGTGACAAAGCAAAAGAGAGGCATGGACATATATACACTACCAAACGTAAGGTAGATAGCTAGTGGGAAGCAGCCGCATAGCACAGGGAGATCAGCTCGGTGCTTTGTGACCGCCTGGAGGGGTGGGATAGGGAGGGTGGGAGGGAGACGCAAAAGGGAGGGGATATGGGAACATATGTATATGTATAACTGATTAAATTTGTTATAAAGCAAAAAAAAAAAAAAAAAGAGAAAAAAAAAAAAAAAGGAAGCAAGGATCTCCACGGTGAGAGCAGTCATCTAAAGAAGTCCTGGGTGGGGCAACTAGACAGAAACAGAGGAACTGGGTCTATTCTTTGTAGACCAACCAAAGTCCTACCCAAGAACTGATGTTTAGGCTTGGGTTCAATCTTTCTGAAGATTAAGGTTTACAATGTAAGGGGGTTAACCCAACATTTAAGGACAGTCACATACGGTAAGATTGTATATAGCAAAGCTGGCCACTAGTTTACCTGCGCCATTACTGTTAAGAAACAGAATTGTAATTTTCTCTATAAAAAAAAAAAAAAAAAATCTTACCAAGTTAGACCTTAGGCGTCTTGGAGATTCCACAAGGAGCAAGTCAGACTACACCCAGAAGAGTGCTACTGATTAGTTTCCCCTGGGGCTCTGGCCCTGAGAAAATAATTTACCATCTGATTTCTTTCACTTTTCTCTAGCTCAAATCCAAATCAATGTTTTTAAACTTTACAACTCATCTATTCAGCAATTTCTTTGTCCTACTTGTTTTCTATTTTCATTCCATTTACTTCTGATCATTCACAAAGTGAACATTTATAAAATTAATTTTTTTTTTTTTTTTTTGCGGTACGCGGGCCTCTCACTGTTGTGGCCTCTCCCGTTGTGGAGCACAGGCTCTGGACGCACAGGCTCAACGGCCATGGCTCACAGGCCCAGCCACTCCGTGGCATGTGGGATCTTCCCGGACCGGGGCACGAACCTGTGTCCCCTGCATCGGCAGGCGGACTCCCAACCACTACGCCACCAGGGAAGCCCCTATAAAATTAATTTTTAATATATTTAAGATACCACTTGACTGATGCAAAGAAATTAAACAGGACATGCAATTATGATATATGTTAATTTTAATGAGGGATATTCATTCATTAAACTATCATTTGTTAATGTGCTCTGCTTCTCCTGAAATACCTGCTCAACTTCACAGATATTCTATACTCAAATGCCTGTTTGGACAGATTAGTGGGAAAAGTCATTATTAGATAAGAAATAAATTTATTTTCTCTTTGCTTCAGGAATTCTCATAAACCAATTTCTCTGGGCAAAATCTCTCCTATCAACATAGTAGATTGTTCACCTGGGCAAATAGTTAACACAAAAGTTTAGTTAACAAACCTTGACTCAGGACCATCATCTTACTCTGTCTACTAATCCTAAATTATATATTACATCACAAACTCCATCCAGTCTCCATCAGTTCTCTTCCTTGAAAATCCCATCATAAAATCCTTGAGCGTAGACCCTAAAGTTGTGTAAACATTTTTCCTTGATGTCTCACTTCTGAAAAACTACTAAGACTGCTCAGGTAGTACTCTCCCTTACTGCAGTACGTCTAAGAAAATTAACCCTCTTTGACTGACAAGTTTTAGTAGTCACTTAAGGAGTCAGCAGTGAGGATCTTAGATGTGTTCCTGAGATCCAGCTGAGATTCCACCATCACTGCTATGACCACTGTAGCTCAGGATCTCTCACTTGGAAATAGCGTGCCTCCCTTCCAGCTGTGAAGGGGAAGTAAACCTGATGTGGAGTCTGAGCTCTTATTTCTTTTCTTTGAGTCCTCAAATTCTGAGTTTATTTTCTCTTAGAAATGAGGAACCCCGTATAGATAATTCTTTAATTATCTACTGAAGCTTTAAAACATGTTTTCTTAGTAGAAATCTGCTTAGTTGTTGATAACACTATTGATTGTCTTTATCTGTTCTCACCATCTTTTGTGGGAAGTCTATGTGGGGAAGTTCATAGGGAAGAGAACAGATAAGTCCATCTCTCAGTCAGACTCCAAAGGTTCAGAAGGTCACAAGGACTCATCACACTGGTGTCCTTATAGGACAAACATTGTCTTGGGTCACCTATCAATATCTTACAAAAACCTTCCTCCACCTTGTCTTGTTTTGTTCATGAGAACACGGTTCTGAAAAAGGTCTCTTCTTGAAACAGTCCATCTACAAAGAAATGCCCATTCATCAATCTCCGATTAGAGAGAACCAACTATTAATTTGAGGGGTCCAAGACACAAAGTGCAACAGCAACTTATTCTACCAACCATTGGCAGACACCCACTGAGTGCCTCTCAATGTAATTTAATATACCCTCTGGCCAGATTTTTGTTTCTTACATGATTTTGCACAAATTCCAGTGCTTATCTTTCTAAATTGCATAATTGCACCGAAGATAATTAAGAATTATAATGGATATCTAGGAGAATTTTTAATTTTAGCAAACTTGTTCATAACAGTGGCACCATAAAGCAAATAGAGAGTAAATTGAAAATACCCATTGAATGAATTTTTCTTTGTATGAAGAACTCCCCAAACAAATTCATATTCCAAAACTATTTCCTAAAAAGAGTTCTTAGCCAAGACACAAGGAAAATGTAAACATTCAAATGTATCTATTTTCGATCTCCCGAAGCACAACTTGAACCTAACAGCTTTTATCCCACTCGTCTTCTTCCCTTCTCCTGTGCTTCTCCAGTACCCTCTGCTCCTTCCTCTCTTTATGTCCCAATTTCTTTCCATTCTGGACAGTCATAAATCCCCAAAGCTCAATTGCCTCTCAAAGTTAAATTCACTTTAAACAGGGCAAATCCCTGTTCTGGCATTAGCACTTATGTTGAACATCAATATAAACTGTTATACATGTATTACTCCTACCCCTATTACGTTTTATAAGTAAAAAAATATTTTTAAAGCCTTATATTTTAGTACTCTTAATTATACTTCTTTCTAGATTTTTGAACAAGAAGCTTCACATTTTTATTTTCTACTGGGTCCCACAAATTATATTGTCAGCTTCCATGATATAGTGCAAATTGTAGCAAGAAAAGATGTCAATATATCCATAAAATTCCTCCCTTGCAATTTACATAAAGTTATACAGAAAATGGATGAAAATAGACCAATTTAGATAAGATTCTAGTTTTTCTTTTAACTGAAAACATGTGCATCTTAGGGGAAGAATGTTTTACTGATATCACTACAGACTTCTCTGTATAAAACAAACAAAAAAGCAAAGAAGTGATGAAGAATTAAGTCATTTGGCTTATACCCCCATAGCTCTTTCTGTCAGCAATTCTGATTGGGAAGAAGTTTTGCTCTCTTCATTTAAATGACCACTCTTGTCTTCTGGATTAGAAGTAGACTACAAATTCTGATCATAAATATCCTGTTAGTATTTGCCTATTTGTAATTCTCAAAGGTGAGATCTCTAGAGGTTTAAATGCCATTGTGCCACTGCAGTCCAATCAAATGATTCTGAAAATAGTCATCCAACAAAAAAGAGCAGGAAAACTTGATAGAGGTTGAAATCGCCACCACTGGAAAACTGATACATGATCATCATCCCTTCAACAGTGGTTGCAGATCTGTACTGATCACTTCCTCAGCTCAGGCTGAAGAATGATCCTGGGGAACAGGAAGCCAGAGTTGAAAACTGAGACCACATACATCCATTAAATTAACTATTAGGACAGAGAACTGGCGTCATTTGTGTCAACAGGACTTAACTATATGTTCTAGGAAATTCTTACCCAGGAATAAAAGCTAGTAGACCAATAAATAATGTAGCTCTTTGCTTCAGAAAATTCCTGCAACCTATCTGTCTGGAAAAATAGTTTGCTCATTTGGGAAAACAGCTATCCCTTCAAGACCATATATTGCTCACCTGGCGAACAGCTTGCATATCAAACAGCAGTTTACTTATTAAGACTCACTCGAGCACTCTCACCTCACTGTGTCCACGAACCTTAACATATTATGCCACTAAACTTGCTCAGTCCAAATCAGTGTTCTGCCTGGAAGACCCTAAACCACTTGAGGCAGACCACATAACTTTAGAAATATCTTTTCCTTGCATTGCTTTTGAGACTCTGTTAGGGAGACTGTTATTCAGGTGTTTGTTCTTACTTCAGAAGGGCTAATAAACTTAGCTTTGCTTAACCAGTAGATTTTTTTGGTGATCTCTTAAGCAGTTGGCAATCAACAGGCATCTTTCTATCTATCTGGTTAAATTTGTCAACATAGCAAGACAGAGAAAAACAAGCAGTAATCCACCAATGTAACTAAAAATGATAAAATAAAAGAGCTTCTCTATCATCCTAAATTTACTGTTGAATGAAGGTGAATATCATTTGATCACACTACCCTGAAGTTATATTTTTCCTCAAATATTTTAATAGTCAATATATTAAACCAGTTTGGGTGGCAGAGCAATAATCAGATAGAAAATGTCATCTGGCATGTCCATATAATTAAAATTAAATTTATTTCCTGGATTTTGTGTCAGAAAAGCAGGATAAATGTCTAGTTCTACAACTTATCTCTACAATTTTGTAAAAGTCACTGATTATTTCTTTGTTTAGTTCTTCACTTCTAAAATAAGCCAATTATATCTACTGGAGAATTATAATTTTGATTGCCTGCTCTGTATCAGGCAGTGTTCCAGAAAATGGATTGTGGCCACACAATCATTAAATCACAAAATGTATATAAGATAAATTTGTAAATTTTTTTAAAAAGGCAAATAGTAAAGTTTCCTTATTTTTATTATCATTAGTACTGTTATCTTGATTCTCTAATATTCAAAGTGTTTTTAAAAAGTGAAATTATTAAAATCTTCACTAGCTAGAACCTCTGTAAAGCCAGAATCCATCAATGTGAATTTTGTCACTATGAGTTAATCAGGTTTATTTTCATTTGGACACCATAAAATGCTGTGATTTGAGATTATGAAAAAAAAACAAACTGTGAAAACCTATCACTGACTTCTACCACGTCTTCTTCTTATTCAAAGGCACATAGCAAAAGAGCTGTTTTAATTTTAGATGAAACTGTATTTTTTTTTTTGCTGTGGTAAAATATATATAACATAAAAATTACCATTTTAACCATTTGTAAGTGTACAGTTCTGAGAAATTCAGTACATTCACATTGTTGTGCAACCATCACCACCACCCATTTCCAGAACTTTTCATCTCCCCAACTGAAACTCTACACCAAATAAACACTAATTATTCTTCATTCCACCCCCTCTGTAGCCCCTGGTAACTGCAACCACCATTCTATTTTTTGTCTCTAGGAAGTTGACTACTCTAGGTGCCTTATATAAGTGGAGTTATTCAATATTGGTCCAGGCTTTTCTCACTCAGCTTAATGTCCTCAAGTTTCATCCATTTGGTAGCATATGTTACAATTTCCTTCCTTACTAAGACTGAATAATATTCCACTGTGTGTGTGTGTGTGTGTGTGTGTGTGTGTGTGTGTATACACACACCACATTTTGCTTACATGATCATCCATTAATGGACACTTGGGCGGCTTGCATCTTAAAGCTTTTGTGAATAATGTTGCTATGAACACGGGTGTTCAAATATCTCTGAGACCCTACTTTCAGTTCTTTTGGTTATAAACCCAGAAGTAAGACTGGTGGATCATATGGTAATTTTATTTTTAGTTTTTTGAGGAATAACCATACCACCTTCCACAGAGGCTTCACCATTTTATATTCTCTCCAGCAAAGCACTGGGTTTCAATTTCTCTGCATCCTCTCCAAAACGTTTTTGTTTTGCTTTGTTTTGTTTTTTAATAGCATCTGAATGTGTGTTAAGTGGTACTTCATTGTGGTTTTGATTTGTGTCTCTTAATGATTAGTGATGTTGAGCGTAGTTGAATGTGCTTATTGACAATTTCTATATATTCTTTGGAGAAATGCCTCTTGAAATCCTTTGCCCATTTTTTAATTGGACTGTTTTTTGTTGTTGAGTTGTAGGCGTTCTTTATGTGTTCTAGATGCCAATCCCTTAGCAGAGTATGATTTGCAAATATTTTCTCCCATTCACTCTCTTGGTAGTGTGCTTTGATAGTTTTTTATTTCCTGTTTTTAATTATCTATTTGGGGATGCAATTACATTTCTTAACTCTTACTTGTGAAACACATGTGTGACTCCAACTGCCCAAGTATTTACTGATGTTGGAAAAAACTGTTGGAATTATACTTTTCTTGAAAGCCAGAACTTGACTGAACAAATGAGAATGTGTCCACTTGCCACTAGGAGGGAAAAAGTCATGGAGACATCTGTTAAAAATAAATACTTGGAAGAATAATCCACTGTACTATTCATTTGAGGATAAAGAGAAAGAAATACACTGAGATACCACATACTTAATGGGAAACAGAGCTAAAAATAAAAAGCTGATAAATCCTTCCAAGTTGGAGTTGTAACATATTCACAGGTGAAAACCAAGAAGTACCACAGAGACAGGTCCTATTTGGTCTACCAGCATAATGGGCTTTCTGTTCTATTCTCTGCCAAGACCAATTATTTTCTATACGAACAAAGGACATTTCCATAGGAAGTTAAGTGGCCTTACTTTTGAGAGTGAAAGGAGGAAGAAATGAGTAAAATATTTGTTGTAGAACATCAAGTACAACCCAATATCTCGAAACCACAAGAGACCTATACTCAGTATCATGGAGAGCTCTTAAAAACAGTGTGCAGGGAAAATATTAAACAGAATTTTATTAATACAATTTATTTAAATTTAAAACAAATATACATAAAAGTGCCTATTTTACAAAGATAAAAATTCAAAGATATCTATCAAACCTAGTAGAAGTGGGTGCTTTCAAAAAAGAGGAAAAAAAGGGTAATAGGAATAAAATCAAACAAGTAATGAAATGAGAGGGACTTAGCATAGATGGTTAATAAGTGTGTCACAAAGCAGGAATTAGAATTAAGTAAACTTTCTGCATGTACAGTCCCATTAAAAAAAAAAAAGAATAGGCATTATGGAGATGTAACCAAGGACACCTGTGACCTAAATGGCCAGGAGGTCAAGTTGGGACCACTCAGTGATGTCGATAATTTGAGGTTTGTCCTTGGGAAACAGGCAATCCCGCAAGGTGCAGCCTTTATGGAGCAGCAAATGAAAATAATGATAGAAAAGCAGAGGGTGAAAGTGAAATAAATGCAGCAAAATGAAGTCTGAATTTAGTTCAAATACATAGAACAAAGCCAAAGGAAACTCGGGGAGAAGCAGCAACACAACAATATAAAAACAATGGAAGGAGAAAGTAGATGGGGAAAAAGTCTGCAAAAATTAAAAAGAGTTTAGAGAAGAAAGAAAGTAGGAGAAATTTTAAATAGTTGTAAGAGGATTCCTAATTAGGGTAGGCAAACTATAAAGTCCATATGCTAATAAAGACATTTAGGGACTTCCTAGCCTAGGAGTCCCTTGAAAGATAAAATTTAATTACAGAAATTTTGAAGGAACAATGTATTTTATTTTGTTTCATTGTTTGTTTAATTCCAAGCAGAGTTTTAAAGTAGATGGGTGAGTGGATGGTTTTCCAATTGTAGTGTACATCATAATCCCCTGGATAGCTTGTTAAAAGACTGATTGCTGAGACCCATCCCCAGAGTTTCTGATTCAGTAGGTCTGGGCTGTGCTCTGAGAATCTGCGTTTCTAACAAGTTCCCAGAGATAGATGACACATACGTTGCTGGTCCTGGGACTACCCTTTGAGTACTATTGGTCTCAAAAATATTAAGAACAACTCATCTAAGTAAATATTTGTAAAGTAACCAGCTCATAGCAGTGTGTTTTCCCTGGGGAAGCTGTTCCAGAGACAAAGCCGTTGCTTGGTAAATAATCAGAAGTTTAAGTTCTTAAAGGTGGGGATCCTCATGGCCAGCTTATTTCTAAGGTACAGGTCAGGCCATAGTGAAAAACAACAGAACAAAACAATAAAAGGATATGATTCAGGGAGGCCTTAGTTTGAAGGCTAAGAAGGATTTTGAAAAGTGATCCAGACTTTGAAGCCAGGACTTGAGATATAATGTAAGGAGTAAAAAGGCTGCTGGAGTAGAGGTCACAGGGCATCTACCAGAAAGTCCCCATACCATGGAATATTTTGGTATGTCATGGTCAAGAGCATATTCTTAAGGATTAGTGGACCAAGGTTCAGGTCTTGGCTCTGGCCTTTCCTAACTGTTGTTCTGTACGCAAGTTATCCAACATTTCCCAGCTTGGTTTCCTTATCTAAAAATAGGGATGATAATACACAACTATATAAGTCAGGATAGGTAATGTGCTATAACAAGTAACCCCAAAATATCAGTGGCTTGACACAAAGAGTAGATTTCTTGCTGACACAAATTTCAGTGTAACCCTTCCTGATTGGGAAGATCTTTAAGGCAACTTTCTCCTACCAGTGACTCAAAGGCACAGGCTGCTTTCATCCTATGATTCCACCATCCTTGTGTCTTCAAGGTTGTCCTGATGTCATCCCAACAGCCAATGAGGAGGGGGCAGGTGAAAGAAAGAGAAAACTTGGAGCACTGCACAATAATATTTAGCCCCCAAAGCCAGCGGATACTCATCACTCTCATTAAAATCCCAGTGGTAAGAACTAGTCACATGGTCAAACCTAGATGCAAAAGGGACTAGAAATGTGGTCCTGAATAGGCAGCAACTTACCCACACGAATCTACACTCTGCATTGGGAGCATGAGTATTCTTGCCCACCAGTCATCTCTGCCACATTAGCTCTCAGCATTGTTTAAATATTAAAATAAGCTATTAAAGTACTTAGGATACAGTGATGATGGCCATTATCCTGACTTGCTGGTTTTTTAATGGCCAGTGTCTATGGCCAGGCATGGGAGCATTAAAACACAGGGCAGAAATTTTTAAGACTGTAAGAAATAATTTTAACCCCAAGAATATTCACCAGTTCCCTTTGAAGAAAATTGGGTTATCAAAGCCTAAACCCAATCTTTTAGCTTGTTATAATTATTTCTAAACATTCTTGTAGTAGACAGAGCAGCATAACAACCCTCATGTACCTGCCATCTAGCTTCAACAATTATCAACACTTTTCATCTATACCCACCACTTTTATTTTAATGCAAATTTCTGTTATTGTATTATTTTACCTCTACGTGTTTTAGTATTATCATTTATGAATAATTCCTTACACCAAACAAAATTTATATTAATTCTTTAGCTATATCTCATACTCAGACTGTGAACTTATTTTCCTTATTACATCAAAAAAATCCTTTCAGAGTTGACTAATTGGAGGTGGAATTCAAATAAGTTCCTCACATTGCATTTGGTTGATATGACTACTGAATTTCTTTAAATGGAAAACATTTTCACCTACCACCCAGTTTTTATTTTAATACCATTTACTTGTTGAAGAAAATGAAGCATTTGTCCCAAAGAAATTCCTATATTATGGATTTGGATGATAGCATCCATGTTATGTCATTTAACACAAACCTTCATGCCCTGTATTTCATGCAAACCAGTTGATAGATTCTAAAGGTTTCATTAGATTTAAGTTGAATTCTTTTGCAGAGAATACTACTAGGTGGTTGTCCTTTGTCCTTCCTAGAAGATCACTGCAGAAAGTGCATACAGACTGATTGATCCCTTTGGTGATGTAAAGACTAATCAGTGGGTTCAACTGATGTTAGCCTAATCTTCCTGTAACAAGTTTCTCATCAATCCATCATTTAACGGTTTTAGGAGCCATTCATGATCAATGCCTAGAATCATTCATTGATGTTGATTTTATGACACTGTCTGCAGTTAACAGTTGGAATTATTTCATAAAGAACTGTTTATTAACTTTTTATTTTTAAAGCACCATTCAAACAGCTATCAGTTCTCAGAAAAATGAATTGGTGCTCTAAAAATCTTCAATAGTCATGGTGAATTTTCTTTTTGCATCATTATGAATTCATAGATATTTATGTAACTGATGTGTTTTAATCTGTTTTGAGTATTACTATTCTGATGCTAAAATTCTCCCACTGTTGGCTGGTGTGAGGCCCATCAAGATGGCACCTACTACTGTTTGTATGACTCCAGTTGTTTGATAGATTCCTTGTTTTCTAACATAACCTAATGTTCCCAGGCTGATTTTGAACATCTTCTATCCCAGACCTGGAATGAATCACTTCTCTGAGGTAACCTGGTACCTTTTAGTAAAAAATTGTATTTAAGAGGTATGATGTAGATTCTAGGGGTGTACATTTCTACTGGTTTGGCATTACTTCTAGGGATTTTCTGTGGTCAGAACTAGAAAATCTGCATACATGTGTATTACATATAGACATTTTTAATATATATGTTAGAAAGAGTAAAAGAAATCATGGGTACAAATACATGTCAGTATTTCTTATTCAAAATTAAAAAGACAGGGTTTTTACTTAAGTGTTTGTTTAAATTTTATCTTTGAACCTCCTTTTTTTTTATGCTGATAATCTTTGTTTGTTTGTTTGTTTTGCAGTACGCGGGCCTCTCACTGTTGTAGCCTCTCCTGTTGCGGAGCACAGGCTCCGAACACGCAGGCCCAGCGGCCATGGCTCATGGGCCCAGCCGCTCCGCGGCATGTGAGATCTTCCCTGACCGTGGCACGAACCCGTGTCCCCTGCATCAGCAGGCGGACTCTCAACCACTGCGCCACCAGGGAAGCCCTATGCTGATAATCTTAATTCCTAATAACAATTACTTATTTGCTTTATCCTATTGTATAATGATAGTCATATAATCCATAAAAATAACATCAACTAATAATTCATACTAATATTGCTACAAAAGCAAGCCTCCTAAGATCAGTCTAAAATTTTTGTGATTATTTTTATCTTTGGAATATAATCCAGTAATGATATACAATCAATACACTGTGCTACAAAATAACTTGAAACATTTTTCTCTGTGTGGTTATATTATCAACTTAGATTAATTTGTTTCTGTCTGTTTTAGATTTTAAGGACTGCTTTTTCTTTAATACAAATGTTCTAAAACATCTATAGTTACATGGTTCAAAAATCAAACAAACATTGTTCAGAATCAAAATTCTAAACATTAGAAATTAGACATTCAGAGAGTCTAAATTTCCAACCTTTTCCTCCTACAGCCTATTTCTGCACTTTCTATACAATACTTTTCATTAGTTTTTGGCTTATCCTACACACTGTATCTTTTTGATAATATAAGCAAATGCCTATAAATAACTATATATTTCCCCTGCTTATACAACAAATCCCGGTGGTCCCTAATCCTCATGACACTGTGTGATTGTCCACGATCCTTCCCCTGTTGCCTTTCTCGTCAGATAAGCAGTAGCACTAACCAAGAGCATTCAGCATCATATTAAATACTGTGAGCAGACTTTTCCCCACACAGGTATGATTAAGGGGCCACTGCTGATGGATCCTCATGTGTGAAAGTTTCCATGTAGCCTCAGAATCAAATGTGGCACTGGCCTTGTGTCACATGCCAGCAATTTATCATTAGGGGTTCTTATTAGGAAGCAGACCCACAAAGTTACAGCTAAACTTTGAAAAATATACTGGACATTTTGGTTGATCATTCTGGCAGCTTTCATATGGCCAATCATAAGAAAAATTATTTCTTTCATTAATTAATTGTAGAAACATGAAAAAAAGATAGCTTTTTCATGAAGCATTAAACAAATTTAGGGAAAGATACCTCTGAGTCCCAATCGCACAAAAATGACACCAAATGGCATAAAGTGTAAGAACAGAGGGGTCTATTTTTTAATGTGATCTCCTGCCTCTTCCCTAGCTCCATTTTTTAATTATTATCAATTCATAATGGATTCATTGGTAAGAAATATAATCAGTGGCTTTATTCACTGACCATTATATACATGTACAACCAATTCATTTTCAGAAACACACATTGAACCTATATTCTGCACCATTCACTGTATTAAGCACTGAGAACAGAAAGATGAGTGATATCTGGTCCTCATTCTTGCCCTTGGACCAGATATCACCAGAATGCTACATTCTACTCTCATCACATCAGCCAGCATGCTCTTTTAACAATAGAAAGCCAGATGATGTTGTTCCTCAGTCCAAACCCCATCCTCCAATGGCTCACTCAATGGGAAAAAAAAAAAAACATCCTTGTCACACCACCTCTTACCCCTCTGATCTCATCTCTTGTCATCCTCCCCCCAGCTCACTCTGCTCCAGACACAAGGGCCTTCTTGCTGTTCTGCCAACACTAGAAGCTTACTTCCACCCCAGAGCCTTTGCACTTACTGCTTTGTCTACCTGGAATGCCCTTCCCCCTAACATTTATATGGCTCAGTTCTCCAAACTTTTGCTCAAATACCACCTTCTCAGTAAAGTCTTTCCTAACCTTAAATTTGCAGCCCTACCTCACCATCCCAGCATTCCCTATCTTCATACCCTGTTTAATATGTCCCCATAACATTTACTGCACTCAAATACACATTAAATTTGCATATTTTATTTTCTTTTACCTTCCTCTAAAATATAAGCTAAATGAAGGCAGCAATTTCTTTTTTTCAAGTTTGTACTTGTTCATTATTGTATCCTCAACAATAAAAACAGCACCTGGCACAGAATAGGCACTCAGGAAATATTCTATGACTGAATCAATTAAATTAATCCCTTGTTATTTTTCATACTGGGTATTAATAGTAGATTTAACAGTATTCTATATACGTGAGAGTCTAAATTTTTTAGAGATACTAATAGATACTAATCACCATGCGTAAATAAGTTATAGATGAACAAGGTTTAAAACCTAGTGAACTGGAATTTTGTACCTTTGGGATGATGCATAGGGCTTGGTTCATTTCTAACCTAATAGTAATGTGTTCAGAGAACACAGTTTATATGACTTTGGTCCTTTAAAATTCATTGAAATTTGCTTTATGGCCTAACACATTGTCTAATCTGAATAATTCACCATGTGCATTAGAAAAGAACATGTATTCAGTGTTTATTGATTGGAGTGTTTCATAAATGTCAGTTAGGTCAAGTTGGTAGTTAGCATTGTTCAGTCTTCTACATCCTTGCTCACTTTCTATCTAGTATGTGTGTCAATTTTTGAGAGTGGGATATAAAAGTCTCTTGTTATTATTGTTCAAATGTCTATTTCTCCTTTCACTTCTGTTAGTTTTTGCATTACATACTCAGGGGCACTCTCATTATTTTCTTGAAGAATTGACCCTTTTATCACTATGAAATATTCCTCTTTAGTAATCTAGTCTCTAGTAATATATCAATCTTAAAGTCAATTTTGTCTGATAGTAATGTAGTCATTCCAGATCCTTGATGGTTACTGTTTGCATGGTGTATTTTTTCCATTCTTTTACTTCCAATTTAATTGAGTATGAATCTACAGTGTGTTTTTTGTAGAGAGCATAGAATTGAATCTTATTTTCTTTGTTTTCAGTCTGACAGTGTTTACATTTGGTTTGGGTGCGTAGTCCACTCACATTTTATGTAATGACTGGTATGGCTGGATTTATGTCTGCCATTTTGCTATTTATTATCAAACTGGATGCAGCTACAAGTAAAAATTCTTTGGACTCGACTTTCTTTATCTGAAAGTTAACTTTTCTAACCAGTGCTTCTCAGTTTGTTTTCGATCATCATCAATTTCCAGGGCTCTGAATGGTTGATTCTGATAATTTTCCATAGTTTTATAGTTGCTTTTTGAGGAAAAAATATGGTACCCTCTTCACTCTACCATGATGGAAATCTCTAATTATGAGGCTTTTGCAAAAGTTCAGGAAAAAACCAGACAGCCTGAACTAGAAGTGAATATTGACAAAGATTATAGAATGGATTTAATAAATATTTAAAAGGTAAAGTTGACAAAACTTGAAGAATAATTGCATTTGAGAAGAATGAATTCCAGGTCAATAGAATATAAAGGTTAAAATCGTAGGTTTAAATCCTAAGTCTGGCACTTTGGGCTGGGTGGTCTTTCAAAGCCTTACTTTCCTCATATGAAAAACAGTGATAGTAATCATTCTGGTGTGAGGACTTAATACAACAATGCATATAAGATTGTTTGCACAGTACCTGACATCTTGAAACATCTTAAAAATTGTAGCTATGACTTTAACCACTATTAGGTCATCCTCTGCTCCTATCAGATTTTTATTAAAGGCCGTTGAAAACTCATCAGAGCCACCTGGAACATGCTCCACAAGACTCTGTAAGAAATTAGGGTACTTCTGGGACTTCCCTGGTTGGTGTAGTAGTTAAGAATCCACCTGCCAATGCAGGGGACACGGGTTCGAGCCCTGGTCCGGGAAGATCCCACATGCTGCAGAGCAACTAAGCCCATCTGCCACAACAACTGAGCCTCTGTGCCACAACTACTGAGGCCCGCGTGCCTAGAGCCCGTGCTCCGCAACAAGAGAAGTCACCACAATGAGAAGCCTGTGCACCACAACGAAGAGTAGCCCCCACTCGCCACAACTAAAGAAAGACCGTGCACAGCAACGAAGACCCAACGCAGCCAAAAATAAATTAATTAATTTATTTATTTTTAAAAAAAGAAATTAGGTTACTTCTAATTCTCACTAATCACCAATAAGATAAATTTAACCAACATTTAAAACAATTAAAAAACATACTATTTCCTACACTAAAAGTTCTATATGTAATGGCATAACTGTCACATTAGAAAGTAATATATTTTTTAACAGATGCTGTCAATTACCTTTAAAATAGCTGTCAGATTTTTTCTCCCTATTTAATATATTCTGAAGGGGTTTTAAAAATAACATTTATTTCCTTTCCAATTTTCCTCATTCCTTCAGCAAACACTGATTATTTTCCCTAGTGTCCTGAATAGAGATTGAAATCAATGTGGATTTAGGGTTTATTATTTGATTAGTTCACCTGAATAATTAATGATATGAGCTCAACTCTTAAAATAGTTTGAAAAAAGAGTCGCTGCCACAGATCATGCAAAGGGAGACTAAAAATGCAAGCCTTCATTTCTACACATTAATATTAACTACTAACTCAAGCCCTAGACCTTATTTCAGTAGAAAAATCAAATGAATTCTAAAATACATCATGATGGTATTTTTAGTTATTTTTAGTTATTTATAATTTATACTTCCCATCTTTCCAAAATATATTTGAAATTCCTTTTAGTAAACACACAAGAACATAAAAGATAAAGGCAAAAAGAGATCAGGAAAGAGATAGCAAAGAGGTAGAGATTATACTACCCAGAATCCGAGGTCAGAAGGTCACTAAGATTGAGCATTTCTTTTAGCTCTGATCTTCCTGGCAGCCAAGAGAAAAACTGGAATAATGGATCACATATTCTCATGTCTGATGAAAGGAAATGTAATAGTTCTGCAGCTGACAGAAACTTTCCTTACACTAAATCTTGAAGGAGTTCAATTTGACATTACCTATACAAGACATATTGTGTAACATATAAAAGTTTTCCTTAGCAGTTTGAAACAGATGAAAACATGTTTTTTACATAGTCATTTCTCAATGATTGCTTAATTAAAAACCAAGGAAACAATATTAAATATTAGTCCAGAGAATGCTTTTAATAATAACATCAACAGTCATTTAAATTTCCACATCTAACAGACTCTGCAGACCCATCTCATTTGATTTTTTCTATAGCAACATTCCTGTAACTCTCCTCTGTAACTTCTTACAGACTACTGCATCCAGATTCCCTCCTTCTCTGATCACTCCTGTCCTGATGTACCCCCAATGTTCTATCCTTGGCTTTTTCTTACTCAACATGTTCATTCTAAGCAATTTCATTAACACCCATGGCAACTACATACCGATGACTCAAACATCCAAATGACCATCCCAGGACTCTTAGGTCCAGTCCTTCACATCAATTCCTATATGTTTGATAGATATCTAAAATTTATTAGGTCCCTATCAAAACCTGTTTTCCTTTTGTATTCTCTATCTTTAAAATCCACACCATTACCCAAACTTTACCAGCTCCTTCTCAATTCTACCTCCTTACTAGTTTCTATATCTGTCCAACCTTTCTCATCCTTACTGTGACTGTCTTATTTCAAGCTCTTATTACCCTTCACCTTTTTTTTTTTTTTTTTTTTTTTTTTTTTTTTTGCGGTACGCGGGCCTCTCACTGTTGTGGCCTCTCCCGTTGCGGAGCACAAGCTCCGGACGCGCAGGCTTAGTGGCCATGGCTCATGGGCTCAGTCGCTCCGCGGCATGTGGGATCTTCCCGGACCGGGGCACGAACCCGTGTCCCCTGCATTGGCAGGCGGACTCTCAACCACTGCGCCACCAGGGAAGCCCTACCCTTCACCTTTTTATTTGTGTACAAGTCTGCCTTGTCAGCAGTGGGTTATTTGAAGACAGGGGTCTGATTCACCTTTGACCCCAGCACCAAGTACAGATGGAACCCAGAATACTATTGGTTAAGTAAATACATATTTGTTGAATGAATAACGAAATAATCGTATGAGAAGGAAATGAAAGTACTGTTACGTTCTTCACATCATATTTCATCAAATCTAAGAGGCTCAATTGTAAGATACATTATTATTTTATGAGCAATTAAACCAAAAGGGAAAATATTATAAGATACAATTGATTGAGAAACACATTCTAGTTTCAGATATGGGAAAATATGAACAAAACCAAATGTGTCTTACAACTAATGAAAAATGATATATGTTATCTAAGTTAAATTATATCACTTTACAGTGATCTCAAAACAAAACAAAAAACTAATGAGCTTTAAAGCCTCACAATAACTAGCTGATAGCACAAACCCCTGAGAACCTCTTTCTCTGGTTACTTTGTACAGCCCTGTTTAGCTCAGTTTGGGTCATAATGGTGTCATACACTTTGTGTTGTTAATTAAAGCAAGATTCACACAATCCAGGTGTTGTTTCTTCTTTCACCTTCTCCTGGTTCTATTGTGACTATCACCAAGCCCAAAACGAGTCTGTCTGAATCTGCCTGGGATGCCATAACAAAATACCATAGACTTGATGGGTGGTTAAAACAACAGAAGTCTATTTTCTCACAGGTCTTGAGGATAGAATCTGAGATCAGGTGCCAGCATGGTCAGGTTCTGGGGAGAGCTCTCTTCCCAGTTTGCAGATGGCTACCTTCTCACTGTGTTTTCACATGTCTGGGAGAAAAAAACTGTTTTCCCTTCGTCTTCTTATGGACACTAATCCCTTCATTGGTGCCCCACTCTCATGACTTAATCTAAACCTAATTGTCTCTTAAAGACCATACCTCCAAATACTATCACATTGAGGGTTAGGGCTTCAACATATGAATTTTGAGGAGACATAAATATGCACTCCATAACAGGGTCCAAATGAAGAGCCTGAATCAATTTCTACTCCTACCTGGACTTCCACTCATTTTAAAAATCTTAACTACAGGAGTCAGAGAAAATCATCTCCTTTCGTTGGTCCAGAGAAGACAGCCATCAACCTATTGCCTGTTCTCCTTATAAGGATTGTGATTTGAGGCCACACATACATGGAGTGATTCAGTAATTCACTGATGCTTCCAAAACTTTGCTCAGTTATCCTCAGATTCTCCCAGAAGAGGTTGTGAAATGGCAGTTGTTTCTAGAGGCACACCAGGAAAATCAATACGATTGAGGTGGGAGTGGAAGAGTTAGTCATTCATTCATTCATTCAATGTTGATAGCACACTTACTATATGCCAGGTATTGTGTCATAGCCTTTGTCCACATATCAAAGTGGGTTTAAGTGGTATACTACTCTAGAAACACTACTTTAAATATCAGAATTCCCTCTTGAGCATTTGAAACATCTTGGAAATTTAACCCCATTTTATCATTATTCTAGAAATCCAAACTTTCAGTTACACTTGTGCTTTAGGGAAGCAGCAAAATGGGGAGGCATTTCTAATAGTTTCTGCTCTAAAATCTCAAAAGAAAAGACTGTCATGTGATTCCTCCCCACCACACCCACTTAAAACCAGAGTCAAGTAGGAAAAAAAAGAGCCTTTTCTGGCTTCATATCTACCCTAGAGCTGTACTTTTATGGCTCACTTTCCTGTTAAAGTAACAGCTAAGGTAATAGCCCCCTTTTTTTTTTTTTGCCTGACTTTATCTACATAAAGATACTGAAGGGAAAAAGATGAAGAATAGCATGATCCCAGACTTGTGCCAGATATGCCTAGTTTTGCACCCCTTTCCTTTGTAAAAATTAATTCTCTGTTTTTGGTAACTGTGGGCTCTTCTATGTACTTGTTCTTCTTCTATGTACAATACTTCCTCGGATCATTAACTCACCCACTGCCACTGGTACAGAAGATGGTGCTGATGATGATGAGGATGATAGGAGAGAACTTTATATTGGTTAATGTGTTACAGGCTTTAGGCTAACTTTATTTCCAACAGTAGTCTCATCAAGTAGAACTCTTACTAAGTTATTCTGAGATTAAGAAAATTGAAGTTTATAGACATAAGTAATTTATATAGGGCTAACTAGCTGGGAAATGGCAGGGCTGGGATGTGAAGCAAGGTCTGCTCATTCCAGAGCCAAAGTATATAACTATGGTAGGTTTAGACAGCTTTGAGATTTACCATCAGAAGGAACTGGGTTTAGGCCTAGCTCCAACAGTTCCTAGTCATGTGATCTTAGGTAACTTGCAGAACTTTTAAAACTGAGTGTCTTTGTTTGTAGAAATTAGGATAATATTTCCTCTTAAGGTTTGTTGCAATTATTTGTAAGTATAATAAATTTTTTTTTTAAAAACATGGCCTTAATGTGGTTACTGTTTCTTTCCTTTTAGAATCGACCTGTTGACTATTTCTGGTGCTACTTACAGTAAATTACTGTTCTAACACTTAAAATTAAGATTTTAAAATTAATAGACCCTTTATTTTACTGAACAGTTTTAGATTTATAGAAAAATGGAACAGTTTGTTTTGTCCTTTGCAGAATGTCATAGAGTTGGACTCATACAGTATGTAGACTTTCAGATTGGCTTCTTTCACTTAGCAAGACTCATTTAAGTTTCTCTCATGTATTTTCATGGCTTGATAACTCATTTCTTTTTCTGTTAGTGAATAATACTCCACTGTATGTTTGTATGTGCCACAATTTTTCCATTTACCTTGGTTGATTCTACCTTGAGCAATTATGAATGTCTGCTATAAACATTCAAGCATAGGTTTTTATATGGACATATTTTTCAAATTAAATGGGTCAATACCTAGGAACATGATTGCTGGATCATACAGTAAGACTATATCTAGCTTTGTAAGAAACTGCCAAACTGTCTTTCAATATGGCTGTACCATTTTTCATTCCCAGCATCAATGATTGAGAGTTCCCAATGCTCCACATCCTTGCCAGCACTTGCTAATGTGAATTGTTTGGATTTTAGCTATTCTAACAGGTGTGTGTTGTTATACTTGTTTTAATTTGCAATTCCGTTATGACATATGACACTAAGCTTCCTTTCATATACTTATTTGCCACTTGTAGATATTTTTTCATGAGGTGTCTGTTCAGCTTTTTGCCCATTGTTTAATTAGGCTGTTCATTTACTTAATGTTGTGTTTTAAAATTTCTTTGTATATTTTCGATACAAGTCCTTTAGTGTGTGCTTCGCAAATATGTTCTACTAGTCTGTGGCTGATCTTTTCAATCTCGTCACAATGTCTTTTTTGGTCAATTTTATTTAATTGTATCTTTTGTTATATAAGTCTCAGGTGTACAGCATTATAATTCAGCATTGGTATAAACTACAAAGTGATGATCAGTGTCTTCACAGTGTATTTTGCACCCAGTGTCCAACTTAACTTTTTTCTTTCATGGATCATGTTTTTGGTGATGTATCTAAAAACTCATTGCCAAACCCAAGGTCACCTAGATTTTTCCCTATTTCATCTTCTAGAAGTTTTATAGTTTTGTATTTTACATTCAGGTCTATGATCCATTTTGCATTGATTTTAGTGAAAGGTATAAGGTATATGCCCAGATTTATTTTTCAGATAATATCCAATTGTTCCCACATCATTTGTTGGAAAGATCCCATTTACCTGTGTCTTTTAGACTTTTTTTTAAGTTCAAATTGCTTAAGTTTACACTGATTGAGTTCTCTTTAGCAGTTTTGCAAATACTTTTACTACTGAGGGGCCACGTATTCTAATCAACACAAAGAGTGGGTTCCAATTTGGACCTAAAAGATTGGTGATGTTTTCTTGTTTGTGACATACAGATAATGCTTAAAATTGCTGCAAAAATAAAATTGAATAAGAAATTGAAAATAATCTCCAAGGAAGGTCCAAGCCTCAATGTCTTTTAAGAAAATTGCATTAGATAATTGCTTGTCAACTACTTGCCTGAAGTGTGTTCTTTCCAGCTCAAGAAAAAATAGGCTAGCTCTTTTATCTCATTCTCCACATTACCTATCAGCATATCTTTTGACAACATTCTGACTAGGTAGTAGAATTCAGTCTTGTCCAGTGGATGTTTTAGTCATTTTTGGCCCTTCTTTTCAGGCTGCTTCCACAACTCTTCCCTCCTTTCTGTTAAACATAAATTTATCAAGTGAGCCAAACGCTGTTCATACCTTCTTATTATAATCTACGAATAAGAAAAGTTGCTGAAAGATGTCACCTACTGAAAAAAAAATGTTTGCACAATTTACAGAGTGCTACTCAATATTCAATTGCTTGGAGAATGTCAAGACGAGTTAAATAGATAAACTTAGGAGATAACTTACACCGCCATCTCCTCCTGAGCCTGCTTCTTCTGAGGTTGCCTTTTGGGGAAGGTGACACAATTGTAACAAGAAATCAGGCTGCATTCAGCTTTATATAATGAAGACCATAAAAGTGTTTTAACCAGGGAAGGGATGTATCTTCTCATATAACAAGAGACCTGGGTTTGGCAATTCAGCGCTGGTACCCATGTTCAAGTAAGCCGTCTCTCTCAAACTTCCTGCTTTGTTACTCCTGATGTGTGGTCACAAAAAGCCCTCTGCCTGTCTGGCCATTGCAGCTCGATTGTGGGCAGAAAAATAAATGTGGTAGATTTATCAATCTAACAAAATCTTCCCAGAAGTCCTGATAGTCTCCCACTTATATCTCATTAGGCAGATTTATGTCACGTGGCCACTTGTAACTACAGGAAATAAAGTAAAAATTTTATTTTTAACTGTGTGGATTTCTGCCTTATTATCTTCTTTTAATAATGAAGAAGGGGGCAAAAGACAAGGGTTGGCTACTTATATTGTTTGTGATGCAATTTATGCCTGCTCAACTACTTTGAAGCTTGATGGCATGTAAGTTGAGCAACCAACTTTAAAGAAAACCTGAAATCACAATCAGATTTTTGTTATAATTTATATGTTATAAGGTATGTAGATCCATAACTATTTCAATGGTGAAAAAGATGACTAAATTTGATTTCCCCATAGCCCAATGTTTTTAATCAGACCATGTCATAAAATGCTTTCTATTGATACATTCTAAGGTAGGCCTGGATTCTTACTATTATGTTTGAGTTGGTTCCCAGGCTTACAACCCTTACCCATTTCAACTTCATCCTCCAAATACCTGACTGTGCTGAACTTATGTTCAACAATTTTCGATGTCTCCTCCTTCAGAAAACACAGCCATAGCTTATTCACTAGATGAGCCCAGGCTCTCCTGAACACTCGAGACTGAATTCTTGCCTCCTCTTCCCTCATATCTGACGTTCACAGAAAAACTTAAAAATAGTCCTACTTTATGGGATTTTTACTGAAATTAAGCAAAGTACACAGCCCAATGTCTGGCACACAGTGCAACAAACAGCCATTCTTTCCAGCCTCTTCTCACTTGATGTTCTTGCGACTAGATTTCCCTTTCCTATTCTCTTCCCTTCACCAGGCTAACTCCCTTTCATTAAATTGTAACAAACAAAACTAAGAGGAAAGAAAAGCACCTCACTTGAGATATCACCCGTTCAAAGATGTCCTTCCTGGCTTTCTTCTGTGCACTGATAAGACTGTGTGACTAAATCTATTAAAGAATCCAGCTCCTCCCATTGAAATTATCTGTATGGATGTTTGTACAGCAATAAGGCTAGCCTGTTGCTTGTGCTTCTATGAACAACTGTATTGTCAGTGTTTCCAGGATCACTAGGATATAGTAGGTGCCTCATAAATGTTTGACAAAAGTAATACATCAGACAGGTGTCCCTTGGTATCCATGGGAAATTGCTTCCAGAAACCCCCCGGATAACAGTTCCCATGGTACTCAAATCCCTTAGATAAAATGGCCTAGTACAATCAGCCCTTGGATTCCACGGGTTCAGAAGGCTGACTGTATACACATGCCCTTTAGTTACATAAAAGGCAACCTTGTTTCAATATATCAAAACTATTTTCTCTATTAATCATCTAAATCATCTAAATTCATAAAGAAATTAATCATCTAAATTCATATAGAAATTCATATAGAAATTAACTTTACCAATGAAGCAAGTTTTATTTCTTATAACTGCTGAAGAAATTGCAAAGCAAGAAAAACCAATCATTTAGAACTTCTCAGAAAAAGCATAACATAGAATAATCTGGGGGGAGAAATGACACTGGGAAGTAAATGTTTAAAAAAACATCCAGCTTGAAATGAAATAGTTTTCTTTTTCTTCTTCTTTTTTAAATTTGCCCTCATGGTTCTAGAAAATAGTCAATGTCTAATTAGACAGTTCTTATTTTGAGTTCCTGGCAAGAGCAAATGAATTTTACCAGACTTGTATCTAGTATTTATTACACTCCTATAATATGACTATATAATCTTTATTACTCTTCTACAAAATCTGTTTTAATATACTGTATACAGGGTTGGCTGAGGATGCCCCTAATTCTCTTCAATCTCAAAACTGTGTCCCTCCTCCCCAACACACATTCAGAAAATATGGAAAGAGAAGCCAAAGACAAGTCACATGCCCAAGATCACACAGCACTAATGTCAGTGATGGGACTAGAATTACGAAACATGATGCAAAGTATTCTTCTCTGATAGGAACTATATTGCAAACCACATTGTGGTGGCTTTATTGTGTGTCAGTTTATGTGAGCTGGAACTACACTTCCCACAATCCCATTCCTTGACTATTTTCTCGTTAGACTTGGCCCAAAAAGAAGTGTGTGAGAGATTTGGAAGGCAGAAGCAAAGCAGCCACCATTAAACTTTGAAAGTCACCACGATTAGATGTGTGGGACAGGAAAGTAAAGCGGCATGCAGATTCCAACTTGTCCTCAGTGGTCCTCACTCCATGTCCAGCTCTCCCTCCCATCTGCTGATGCTGCTGACTGGTAGTGACCCCAGACACAGCAAAACAGCCTTCCATGGTCCTCTCTACCAGGGCTACCTTGTGGTCCCACTCTAGTAACTGGATGTCCCCAGGTTTAGAAGGCTTTTAGTGACTTTTCTCTGATTCTCTAACTCCTCCTTGCAGACTTTCCCTCCCCAGTGACTCCTACACCTGCGGGAGCTAGTATTCCACAATAAATTCCTCATTGATGATGCTCATAGTATTTGTTTCCCTGGCTAAATTCTGACTGACACACCCGATTAACACATTATTTGGTGTATCTTGCACTTTTTTTTTTTTTGAGGAACAAAAATGTTTACTAAGCTGATATTCAGCAGACATTAACAACAAAAGAAGCTGTATGGCATACATTACCATATAGAGTTACATATACAGATCAAGGCTTAATCCTAAAATATGTGTGTACAGTGAAAACTTAATATAAGATGGTTTTGTTTCCCAAAGAATATCGATAATTAAAGCACACAAAGATTAGACCTATTATTACACAAGCAAGTATACATATTAAAATAGCTAAGCTCTGCAATAGAGAGTTCCCTTAAACCTGGTATTTTCCAACCTTATTTGTAGACAGAAACTACTTTTTTTTTTTCCAAGTGTAGGAGTGGCTTATACCTAGTAGTATTCAACAAACTGATGACCCACAGTTTGTCAATTTAGGAAAAAGAGCATTTTTTAAAATATTAAAATTTTAAATTACAATTTAAGGAGGATATTTGTTCTGTTCCTTGGCATGAATAATAGAAAAGAATTCCACTGAATTTTAATTGTAAAAGTATCAGTGCTAAGAAAGGCCTCGATGGCATTACCCAGTTCAAAACTTAAGCATGCTTTTGAACTGACTCAATGATTAATGACCCATTGGTTGGCTGAATAAATTAAAGAATGAATAAAGAGCATCTCTATCCCACAATTAGTACAGAACAGGACTATTGCTACTGAAAATGAGTCTGGTTCTCCTACTTCTTTTTGTTTGTTTGTTTGTTTGTTTTTTACGGTACGCGGGCCTCTCACTGCTGTGGCCTCTCCCGCTGCAGAGCACAGGCTCCAGACGCACAGGCTCAGCGGCCATGGCTCACGGGCCCAGCCGCTCCGCGGCATGTGGGATCCTCCCGGACCGGGGCACAAACCCGCGTCCCCTGCATCGGCAGGCGGACTCTCAACCACTGCGCCACCAGGGAAGCCCCCCTTCTACTTCTTTTTATTATGCACTGCCAACCCACATACAGCCAGGCTGTTTCTGGAAAATGTGGTATGAATACACCCTTCAAAATTTTTTCCACACTGTAAATATAATCTAGGCATAAATCATCAAAAGTAAATACAGCAACCGCATAGCACAGGGAGATCAGCTCGGTGCTTTGTGACCGCCTGGAGGGGTGGGATAGGGAGGGCGGGAGGGAGATGCAAAAGGGAGGGGATATGGGAACATATGTATATGTATAACTGATTAAATTTGTTAAATAAAAAAAATAAATAAATAAATAAATAATACAGAATCTCAAAAAAACAAAAAAAAAGTAAATACCAGTGAGCACTTTAATCCTTTATAATAAATCAGGGAAATGGGGAGTCTATGCCTGATGATGAAGTTTTAGTTTAGGTAGGTTTTAAGTTTAGTTTTAGTACAGGTCAAACCAGCAGTTTTCTGAAGAGGCTGCATTTTAGAAAACAGGCAGCGTTTTGTTAAAGACTTGGAGTTCTACTATAGAGTAGAGATTTTTGCACGTATTTCTATCTCTCCTGTTATTAAGTGGTGCTGTTGTTTTACTTCAGCAAGTCAAGTCAAATAAGAACAAGGTTTTTTTTGTTTGTCTTTTGATTGTTTGTTTGTTTTTTGAATGCCTACAATCCCAAGGAGCTGAGTTAGATGCTAAATAGGATAGAAAACTCAATCATACAAAACTCTGGCCCTTGAATAATTTCTTTTTAGTAGTGTAGTTAAGATAAATATATAAATAATTTTAATATAAGGTTGAATCTGTTAAACAACCCAGGTTAAGTGTAGGTTAAGTTCTGCCAAAGTCAGGAAGAAGAGATTAGCTCCAGATGGAAAGATCAGGGAAGCCTTCTTGGATTAGGTGGTATTTGAACCAAATCTTGAAGGAAAAGTCAGACGGGGAGTTGTGAAAGATAGTTTAACCAAACTAAGGTAGGGAAAAACCTGGAAGTAAGGTCACCAGATAAAATCCAGGATTCTTAGGTGAACTCAGATTTGAAATAAAGAAGAACAACAAATTTTGGTATAAGAATGCACCATGTACTATTTAGGACATATTTACACAAAAAATTATTTGTTGTTTATACGAAATTAAAATTTAACTGAGGCTTCTGTATTTCTATTTGTTAAATTTGGCAACTCTACCTACAGAGGAAAACGCATGTGATATACTGGGAAAGATGGTGGTTCAAGTGGTGTTATGGATTGAATTAAGTCCCCCAAAAATGATATGCTGAAGTTCTAGTCCCCAGTACCTCAGATGTGACTTTATTTGGAAATAGGGTCTTTATAGGGGCAATCAAGTTAAAATAAGTTCATTAGGGTGGGTCCTTAATTCAAAATGTCCATATAAAAGGTGGAATTTTGGACATAGAGACAGACATGCATAGAGGGAAGATGGTGTGAAGATGGAGACAGAGATTGAAATTATTCTATCATAGGCCAAGGAATGTCTGGGGCCACCAGAAGCTGGAAGAGTCAAGTTAGGACACTTCCTTCATCCATGAGTTTCAGAGGGAGTGTGCCCTACTAACTCCTTGATTTCAGACCTCTAGCCTCCAGAACTGTGAGACATTAAATTTCTGTTGTTCTAAGGCACCTAGCATGTGGTACTTTGTTATGGAAGCCACAGGAAACTAACAGAATTGGCTATAGCCAAAGTTAGATGCCAAAAGGAAAAGACTGGAATGTTTTGATCTGAGGCAAGACTATAAAGGGCCTAGAATCCTCAGGAAAAGAGTTTAATCTCCCTCTGCTTCTTGTACATTCTAAAATGGAGAAAACTTACTGCTTGTTTCTATAGCTATGGCCATGAGGAAAGCTAAGCCATGGCCCAAGCATATCTTATTTTTCTAGAACATTTATTTTATTTTTATCTGAAAATAAAACAACAAAAAAGGGATATGTTATGAAGTAAAATGCAAAATATGAACAAATTTTTAGGACAGAATAAGACTTGAAATAAATTTTAAGTTCTATTTCCTGCTTCAGTTTAGCCCCCTAAGTCCTCAGAATAATATCTTATATTCCTTCTCTATTAAAAATACTTTAGTGAAAAAGTTTAAGAAGCAGGATTTAATTAGTGAAGAGCCACTGAAGTTTTATTTTTTATTTTTATTTTTTTTGAAGTTCTTAAAGAGAGGGCTTTATTTATTTTTTAATTTTTTTTATACAGCATGTTCTTATTAGTTATCCATTTTATATATATTAGTGTATATATGTCAATCCCAATATCCCAATTCATCCCACCACCACTTTCCCCCCTTTGTGTCCATACATTTGTTCTCTACATCTGTGTCTCTATTTCCCACAGAAGTTTTAGAACAGGTACTCAGAGAAGATTTTAACTATAAGGCAAAACAATACAAAATAATATATCCCTGTACTCAAGGAATTTGCAGTCAAATTCTGTAAACAAGACACAAGAATGAAATGTGAAGTTAAAAAACTATTCAAAATAATAAAAGAAATGTTAAAGAAGTTCATTATAAATTAACCAAATGAATTTTTTTTCTCTATAGATATTCAGAAATATTATAGTGATCAAAGAAAGCATCAAGATGAGATACATTTTTTGGCATAGCCTAGAAAGATGGAACAGATCTGGAAAGCATGTGTAAAGTCATTTCATTATTATTTTGAATTAAGCTATATAAAATTCCACTCAATGTATTTTTTTTAAATCTGCAAGTATCTGTGGGTACTTCAGAATAAGAAAGTGTATTCAGTCATGGGTTTATGTCATTTTGATAATTTTGAGAATGCACGCTCAACTAAAGACAATGTACAAAGTCAGTTCAGCGTATTCTTCAGCCTTCTTTTCAAATCATTCTTAGTTATGGGAAAAACACCCCTTACGAAACAGTTTTGGGAGAGTAACTATGGCAGGTTGCTAAGTTAGTATCTTTGCTGAGGGACTGACGGTATTCTAGTTTATGTGTATGAAATCATCCAGTGTGCAAGGCACTGGAAAGGTGACACTTGAATGAATCCCTTTACCATCCCAAAAATGGAAAAAAAATAATTAATACCCAGAGAAAAACTGGCTATGAATCTACTGTGACTGCACAGCATTTAATCACAAAGAACTATTTCTCTGAAAAATTTACATTCTACCTTTACCAAAAAGTTGTATCTTTACACAACTAAGTATCATATAGTGTCAGAAGATGATAAAACTAGTTAAAAAATAGAAAAAAAATAAAAATTATGAACCCAGGAGTGGCCAACTATATGTCATAAAGTCCTGTATACTTTGTGAGGGATTTGCTGCAATTCTTTTCTTCTGATTTTCTTTGGTGTTGGGAAGTATGAAAACAAGATTAGTTGTAGTTGTGCTTCTCAAACTTTAATGTGCGTATGAATCACCTAGGATCTTGGGAAGATTCTAATTCAGGAAATCTGGCCTGAGATTATGCATTTCTAGAAACCTTCCAGAGGCTACCAGTGCTGCTGTTCCATGGACAAGTATGGACTTGGACTCTGAGTATCAAGGAGTTTTTAGATGTATTTAACATCTCTGGGCTAGTACTTTTTCTATTTAATTGTTTGTCTACTCCAGTAGGCTATGTGTAGGGTCCTTTACGACAAGAATAGCATCTTACTCATTTCTTCAATAAAAGATAGGTAAATAAATGATGATATGTAACTAGTTTTCCTTCACCAAAGAAAAGTATTGTTGTAACAAATAATGTACCATCTCTGACCATGTTTGTACCTTGGTGAAAATCGTGAGGGGAGAATACAACCACTGTCTAACCAACATATTTGCTGACACATGAAGGGAGAATAAAGTATAATAATGTATGATCCATCATGTCAAATATTTTGGAAAGGATGAGATTTAAGAAAGAAAATAGTTTTGAACCTAAGGAGATTAAGGGTTTTGATCCACACCTATCACCTGAGTAACAAGGGAAAAATCATTTATACTTTCTGCCCTTGGCCCTTTCATCTGTAATACAAGGTTCTAAGTTTAAATAGTGTATTAAAATGTCAAGAGTGACCACCAGAAGAATAGAATTAGGATGTATAACTATAAATCCACTATAAGAAAAGAAAAAAAAGAATGCTTTTCTTTTTTAAAGTCTAAGAAAGGATAAGAAAAAGATGAAACACCATCAACAAGAAAGCACAGGAAATAGAAATCATAATAAGAGAGTCATGGAATAAGCTCAAACACAATAAAAGTAAATAAAAATGGATTAAATTACTCCCTGAAAAGACAAAGAGTAATAGTGGTTAGAAAAAAAAGCAGTTCTAAGCTGTCAATCAGATACATGATAAAGCAAAGTGACACAGAATGAGTGAAACTAAAAAAGTGCAACTACATATATATAATACCAGAAAAAATATATAAATAGAAAAATAAGCATGTAAAAGTAACACATGTAGCCATACTAATCAATTAGCATTATTATCAAATAAAGTAAAACACAAAATGTATAGTATTAAAAATTATGTGTCCACACTAGTAAAATATACAGTTAACCAAGAAAACACAATAGTCATGAATTGCCAAGCATCTAATGAACAGCTTTAAAATAACTAAATAAACTACACATGGAGGGGCAAGAAAAAAAATGGAAAACTCTATAGTCATAGCTAGAGATTTAAATAAAACTCTCTCAAAAATTAGAAAATTAAATTGTCCAAAATAAGTAAGAATATAGGTGAATAGAATACTTTTAATGCAATTATCATTGATGTATAGAGAACTTAATTTTTTTAGTTGTAGTAAGAACACTTAACATGAAATTACACTCACCACATTTGAAGTATACAAACAGCAATGTTAACTATAAGCACGACAGATCTCTAAAACTTGTTCATTTTGCATAACAAAAATTAATGCCCATTGAACAACTCCCTATTTTATATGCAATGAAAAATACCCATTCTTTTAAAACACAATTAAAACATTTTTTAAAAAGACCACATACTACATCACCAAGAAAATCTTAACAAATTCCCAAGACACAAATAATATTGCTGATAATATGCAATAGAACAATACATAATCCAATGGAATTAAACAAAACAAAAACAAAATCCCTTGGGATAAAGGATAAAAATTTTTTAAATAAAACTATGTATAAATGAAAGACAATGCAGGCAAATATGAAAATGTCTGAGAATGAAATTAATTGCATTAATCATCAAGCAAGACATTTTGCAATACAACTCAATGAAAGAAGAAAAATACCAAAATAAATTCAAAATATTACAAGAAATATCTAGCAAGAGTAGAAAAGAGAAGTAGAGAGGGCAGACAGCAGAAGCAAGAAGACCTACAATTCTGCAGCCTGTAGAAGGAAAACCACATTCACAGAAAGACAGACAAAATGAAAAGATAGAGGACTTTGTACCAGATGAAGGAACAAGATAAAACCCCAGAAAAACAACTAAATGAAGTGGAGATAGGCAAACTTCCAGAAAAAGAATTCAGAATAATAATAGTGAAGATGATCCAGGACCACGGAAAAAGAATGGAGGCAAAGATGGAGAAGATGCAAGAAATGTTTCACAAAGACCTAGAAAAATTAAAGAGCAAACACCTAGAAGAATTAAAGAACAAACAGAGATGAACAATACAATAACTGAAATGAAAAATTTCAGTTATTGCTAGAAGGAAGCAATAGCAGAATACCTGAGGCAGAAGAACGGATAAGTGACCTGGAAGACAGAATGGTGGAATTCACTGCTGTGGAACAGAATAAAGAAAAAAGAATGAAAAGAAATGAGGACAGCCTAATAGACTTCTGGGACAGCATTAAAGGCAACAACATTCGCATTATAGGGGTCCCAGAAGGAGAAGAGAGAGAGAAAGGACCAGAGAAAATATTTGAAGAGATTATAGTTGAAAACTTCCCTAACATAGGAAAGGAAATAGCCATCCAAGCCCAAGAAGCGCAGAGAGTTCCATACAGGATAAACCCAAGGAGAAAACTCCGAGATACATAGTAATCAAACTGGCAAAAATTAAAGACAAAGAAAAATTGTTGAAAGCAGCAAGGGAAAAATGACAAATAACATACAAGGGAACTCCAATATAGTTAACAGCTGATTTTTCAGCAGAAACTGTACAAGCCAGAAGGGAGTGGCATGATATATGTAAAGTGATGAAAGGGAAGAACTTACAACCAAGATTACTCTACCTGGCAGGGATCTCATTCAGATTCAGTGGAGAAATCAAAAGCTTTACAGACAAGCAAAAGCTAAGAGAATTCAGTACCACCAAACCAGCTCTACAGCAAATGCTAAAGGAACTTCTGTAAGTGGGAAACACAAGAGAAGAAAAGGACCTACAAAAACAGACCCAAAACAATTAAGAAAATGGTCACAGGAACATACATATCGATAATTACCTTAAACGTGAATGGATTAAATGCTCCAACCAAAAGACAAAGGCTTGCTGAATGGATACAAAAACAAGACCCATATATATGCTGTCTACAAGAGACCCACTTCAGACCTAGGGACACATACACACTGAAATTGAGGGGATGGAAAAAGATATTCCATACAAATGGAACTCAAAAGAAACCTGGAGTAGTTATACCCTTATCAGATAAAATAGATTTAAAATAAAGAATGTTACAAGAGACAAGGAAGGACACTACATAATGATCAAGGGATCAATCCACGAAGAAGATATAACAATTATATACGCACCCAACATAGGAGCACCTCAATACACAAGGCAACTGCTAACAGCTATAAAAGAGGAAATTGACAGTAACACAATAATACTTACATAATTCATCCATTGGTGTAAGTGAGAGGGACTTTAATACCTCACTTACACCAATGGATAAATCATCCAGACAGAAAACTAATAAGGAAACACAAGCTTTAAATGACACAACAGACCAGATAGATTTAATTGATGTTTATAGTACATTCCAGCCAAAAACAGCAGACTACACTTTCTTCTCAAGTGCACATGGAACATTCTCCAGGAAAGGTCACATATTGGGTCACAAATCAAGCCTCAGTAAGTTTAAGAAAACTGAAATCATATCAAGCATCTTTTCTAACCACAGTGCTATGGGATAAGAAATCAAGTATAGGGAAAAAAACGTAAAAACCAAAAATACATGGAGGCTAAACATTATGTTGCTAAATAACCAAGAGATCACTGAAGAAATCAAAAAGGAAATCAAAAAATACCTAAAGACAAATGACAACAAAACACGATGATCCAAAACCTATGGGATGCAGCAAAAGAAGTTCTAAGAGGGAAGTTTATAGCTATACAAGCCTACCTCAAGAAAGAAGAAAAATCTCAAATAAACAATCTAAACTTGCTCCTAAAGGAATTAGAGAAAAAAGAACAAACAAAACTCAAAGTTAGTAGAGTGAAAGAAATCATAAAGATCAGAGCAGAAATAAATGAAATAGAAACAAAGAAAACAATAGCAAAGATCAATAAAAGTAAAACCTGGTTCTTTGAGAAGATACACAAAATTGATTATCCTTCAGCCAGACTCATCAAGAAAAAGAGGGAGAGGACTCAAATCAATGAAATTAGAAATGAAAAAGGAGGAGTTACAATGGACACCACAGAAATACAAAGCATCATAAGAGATGACTACAAGCAACTCTATGCCAATAAAATGGACTACCTGGAAGAACTGGACAAAATCTTAGAAAGGTATAACCTGCCAAGTCTCAATCAGGAAGAAACATAAAATATAAACAGACCAATCACAAGTAATGAAATTGAAACTGTGATTAAAAATCTTCCAAAAAACAAAAGTCCAGGACCAGATGGCTTCGCAGGTGAATTCCATCAAACATTTAGAGAAGAGCTAACACCCATCCTTCTCAAACTCCTCCAAAAAATTACAGAGGAAGAAGCACTCCCAAATTCATTCTATGAGGCCACCATCACCCTGATACCAAAACCAGACAAAGATACTACAAAAAAGAAAATTACAGACCAATATCACTGATGAATATAGATGCAAAAATCCTTGACAAAATACTAGCAACAACACATTAAAAGGATCACACAACATGATCAAGTGAGATTTATCCCAGGGATGCAAGGATTCTTTAATATATGCAAATCAATCAATGTGATACACCATATTAACCAACTGAAGAAGAAAAACCATATGATCATCTCAATAGATGCAGAAAAAGCTTTTGACAAAATTCAACACCCATTTATGATAAAAACTCTCCAGAAAGTGGGCATAGAGGAAACTTACCTCAACATAATAAAGGCCATATATGACAAACCCACAGGAAACATCATTCTCAATGGTAAAAAACTGAAAACATTTCCTCTAAGATCAAGAACAAGACAAGGATATCCACTCTTGCCACTATTATTCAACATAGTTTTGGAATTCCTAGACATGGCAATCAGAGAAGAAAAAGAAATAAAAGGAATACAAATTGGAAAAGAAGAAGTAAAACTGTCACTGTTTGCAGATGACATGATACTATACATAGAGAATCCAAAAGATGCCACCAGAAAACTACTAGAGCTAATCAATGAATTTGGTAAAGTTGCAGGATACAAAATTAATGCACAGAAATCTCTGGCATTCCTATACACTAACAACAAAAGATCAAAAAGAGAAATTAAGGGAAGAATCCCATTCACCACTGCAACAAAAAGAATAAAATACCTAGTAATAAACATACCTAAGGAGGTAAAAGACCTGTACTCAGAAAACTATAAGACACTGATGAAAGTAATTAAAGATGATACCAACAGATGGAGAGATATACCATGTTCTTGGATTGGAAGAATCAATACTGTGAAAATGACTATACTACCCAAAGCCATCTACAGATTCAATTCAATCCCTATCAAATCACCAGCATCATTTTTTACAGAACTAGAACAAAAAATCTTAAAATTTGTATGGAGACACTAAGTAGACACCAAATAGTCAAAGCAGTCTTGAGGGAAAAAAAACGAGCTGGAGGAATCAGACTCCCTGACTTCAGACTATACTACAAAGCTACAGTAATCAAGACAATATGGTACTAGCACAAAAAACAGAAATAGAGATCAATGGAACAGGATAGAAAGCCCAGAGTTAAACTCACACACCTATGGTCAACTAATCTATGACAAAGGAGACAAGGATATACAATGGAGAAAAGACAGTTTCTTCAATAAGTGGTGCTGGGAAAACTGGACAGCTACATGTAAAAGAATGAAATTAGAACACCATACCCAAAAATAAATTCAAAATGGATTCGAGAGCTAAATGTAAGACCAGACACTATGAAACTCTTAGAGGAAAACATAGGAAGAACACTCTTTGACATAATCACAGCAAGATCATTTTTGATCCACCTCCTAGAGTAATGGAAATAAAAACAAAAATAAACAAATGAGACCTAATGAAACTTAAAGGCTTTTGCACAGCAAAGGAAACTACAAACAAAACAAAACAACAACCCTCAGAAAGGGAGAAAATATTTGCAAATGAATCAACGGACAAAGGATTAATCTCCAAAATATACAAACAGCTCATGCAGCTCAATATTAAAATAAGAAACAACCCAATCTAGAATGGGCAGAGGACCTAATTAGACATTTCTCCCAAGAAGATGACATACAGATGGCCAAGAGGCACATGAAAAGCTGCTCAACATCACTAATTATTAGAGAAATGCAAATCAAAACTACAATGAGGTATCACCTCCCACCAGTTAGAATGGACATCATCAGAAAATCTACAAATATCAAATGCTGGAGAGGGTGTGCAGAAAAGGGAACCCTCTTGCACTGTTGGTGGGAATGTAAATTGATACAGCCACTATGGAGAACAGTATGGAGGTTCCTTAAAAAAATTAAAAATAGAATTACCATACGATCCAGCAATCTCACTACTGGGCATATACCCAGAGAAAATCATAATTCAAAAAGTCACATGTACCCCAATGTTCACTATAGCACTATTTACAATAGCCAGGTCATGGAAGCAACCTAAATGCCCATTGACAGAAGAATGGATAAAGAACAGGTGGTACATATATACAATGAAATATTATTCAGCCATGAAAAGGAATGAAATTGGGTCATTTGTAGAGATATGGGTGGATCTAGAGACTGTCACACAGAGTGAAGTAAGTCAGAAAGAGAAAAACAAATATTGTATATTAACTAATATATGTGGAACCTAGAAAAATTGTACAGATGAACCAGTTTTCAGGGCAGAAATAGAGACACAGATGTAGAGAACAAACATATGGACACCAAGGGGGGAAAGGGTGGTGGTGGTGGTGGTGGTGGGATGAATTGGGAGATTGGGATTGACATATATACACTAACATGCATAAAATGGATAACTAATAAGAACCTGATGTATAAAAAAATTAATTCAATTCAATTCAAATATTTTAGAAAAAAAGAAAAAAGAGAAGCAATGAAGGTAAAAGTAAAATCTATTAAATGAGAGGAAGGGGTGAGAAAAGTAATGAACTGATGAATAAAACCAAATATTTATTCTTGAGAATACCTATTGGTACTCTGAAAAACTTAAGGAAATTCTGAAGGATACACACATTGGAGTCTTGTGTATATATGGATACACATATGGAGCTGGAGAGGTTCAATAATTTAACATTATTTTCCCCAAATCAATGTATAAATTTGAAGTCTTCTCAATCAAAACAAGATTTTTTTAATGAAAATTAACAATTCAAAAGATAATCTAGAAAAAATCATGCTTAAAAATAATCAAACACATTTAGAAAAAGAAAACTAAGATGAAAACTTATATAAAGTACATGAAATAAAACTCTGTGGAATTTATGTAGGAATAAACAATTGACAGAAGTGTCCCTAACAGATCATGTGTATATGTCAATTTAATTTATGGTAAAGGTGATATTTCAAGTCAAGTGTTGGCTTACTCAGTAAATGAGTATTTTAGAGAAGCAAAATAAATCTGAATTCTTTGGCAGAGGGTGTCAGTTGTTTGCTAAATCCATGTATTCTAGGGAATGCAGTATGACTCTGTGGTTGGTCCTAAAGGATGTCACCTAAGAAGTAATACATAGCACTTGCACACACAGCTCAGAAGAACTTACACACACACACACACCCATTTTTCCCCTCACACTGACAATGTAATGTACAGCACAGGGAACATAGTCAATAATATTGAAATAACCTTGGTTTGTATTCCATGAAAACATCGAATCACTATATTTAAACCTGAAATATTGTAAGTCAACTATACTTCAATTAAAATATAATAACAAACTAAAATTTTAATAAATTTTAAAACTTGGGCTGAAAAGAAAAAAAAATACACTCAAGCCCTGCAAACCACATTTGCAAAGTGGCAGAATCGAAACTGGCCTGGATTCCCGAGTCATTCTGTGAACTAAGCAATTGCCAGTCTGCTCAGACTGCTCTAACAAAATACCATAAACTGAGTGGGTTAAACAACAAAAATTTAATTCTCACAGTTCTGGAGACAGGGAAGTTCAAGATCATGGTGCCAGCAGATTTGGTTCTGAGTAAGGTCTCTGTCTTCCTGGCTTGCAGATCCAAAAATGCACATGTGCTTTAGGTAACAATTCTGCTTCTAGATGTCTGTTATTTTTAAATATAACCTACTTCTACATTTAAAAAAAGAAACATTGCTTAAAATACCCCGTCCAAATGTAAATGACCTAAATATTGTTTAATGAAAAAAAGGTTAAATTATTTGTGGTACATCCATATGATGGCATAGTAAAAAATCAGTTAGATCAATATGCAATGACATGGAATGATTTCTGAAACATATGCAAACAAAGCTACTCAGAAGCAATGTGGATATTTATATTTTTAATTATATTCTATAAATTTATACTTAGGTTTTCTGTATGTATTTTTAAGAGCATCTGCTTAATGCTGCTTATATGTGCATGTGTGTCTATATGACATACAAAGAATATATACATATATGCATATATATGCGTATATACCTGTAAGTGCGCAGAAAGGGGGCCTCTGAGGAACACACAACTGTTTGCAGAGGCCATCTCTGGGAATAGGAACCAGAATGGGACTAGCAGCAATAAGAGACTTTTATATAACATTTTGTACTTTGCACATCTATGTTGTTTATATCTTATACTAAGATATTAGTATAATATTAGTATACTAATATTTAAATAATTATAATTATTATATAATATTATATTATATATTATTATATTTTATAATATATAATATAATATAATATAATATAATAATTTATAATATTATAATAATTATAATTATTATATTAGTATAATATTCGATATTAGTATAATATCTCAACGTGAGCCCAGATTATACTGTCAGTTCTATGAAGGGACAAATGCAAGCCAAAATAATAAAAAACAGCACATCACCTTGATGTTATACATTACAACTACAGGCTGTGAGTGATTCAGAAGAGATTTTAGATGTCACATGTGAAGAAATCCTTAGCCTCAACCCAACAAAAAAATGTGGTATGTGATGATAAATGTATGCTATAGTCAGTTTTTAAAATGTATACATTGAATATAACAGATTTTTTTTTGTTTTCCTTTTTCTTTTAAATCATTGCTCCCAAAGCTATTTTTAAATTGATAGTGTCTCTTAAAATGTACTAGCCTCATGACCACTGGGATTCTCTTTATTCCTCAAATATCCCAGGCACACTCTGCCTCAGAGGCTTAACAGTCCTGTGCTACCCACGTGAAACACTTGTCTGACAGCCACGTGACTTGCCACTTTTTGCTCAATAGAACCTTGGTTTGATCCCCTGTTTAAAATGAGACTCTTACACCATACACAAAAAATAAACTCAAAATGGATTAAAGACCTAAATGTAAGGCTGGATACTATAAAACTCTTAGAGGAAAACATAGGCAGAACACTCTCTGACATAAATCACAGCAAAATCTTTTTCAATCCACTGCCTAGAGTAATGAAAATAAAAACAAAAATAAACAAATGGAAGCTAGTTAAACTTAAAATCTTTTGCACAGGAAAGGAAACCATCAACAAAATGAAAAGACAACCCTCAGAATGGGAGAAAATATTTGCAAACAAAGAAACTAACAAGGGATTAAGCTCCAAAATATACAAACAGCTCATGCAGCTCAATACCAAAAAAACAAACAACCCAATCAAAAAAATGGGCAGAAGACCTAAATAGACATTTCTCCAAAGAAGATATACAGATGGCCAAAAAGCACATGAAAAGATGCTCAGCATCACTAATTATTAGAGAAATGCAGATCAAAACTACAAGGAGGTATCACCTTACACCAGTCAGAATGGCCATCATCAAAAATTCTACAAACAGGGGCTTCCCTGGTGGCGCAGTGGTTGAGAGTCCACCTGCCGATGCAGGGGACACGGGTTCGTGCCCCGGTCTGGGAGGATCCCACATGCCGTGGAGCAGCTGGGCCCGTGAGCTATGGCCGCTGAGCCTGCGTGTCTGGAGCCTGTGCTCCGCAACGGGAAAGGCCGCAACGGTGAGAGGTCCACGTACCGCAAAAAAAAAAAAAAAATTCTACAAACAATAAATGCTGGAGAGGGTGTGGAGAAAAGGGAACACTCTTGCACTGTTGGTGAGAATGTAAATTGGTACAGCCACTATGGAGAACAGTATAGAGGTTCCTTAAAACACTAAAAATAGAGCTACCATATGACATAGAAATACTACTCCTAGGCATGTATCTGGAGAAAATCATAATTCAAAAGGATGCATGCATCCCGATGTTCATTGCAGCTCTATTTACAACAGCCAGGACATGGAAGCAACTGAAATGTCCATCAACAGAGGAATGGATAAAGAAGATATAGCACATATATACAATGGAATATTACTCAGCCATAAAAAGGAAAGAAATAGTGCCATTTGCACAGATGTGGATGGACCTAGAGACTGTCATACAGAGTGAAGTAAGTCATAAAGAGAAAAATAAATATCATATAATATCACTTATATGTGGAATCTAGAAAAATGGTAGAGATGAATTCGTTTGCAAAGCAGAAATAGAGTCACAGTGGTAGAGATCAAACTTATGGTTATCAAGGGGGGAAGCAGGGGTGGGATGAACTGGGAGATTGGAATTGACATATATACAATAGTATGCATAAAATAGATAACTAATGAGAACCTACTGTATAGTACAGGGAACTCAGGGCTCTGTGGTGACCTAATGGGAAGGAAATTGAAAAAAGAGTGGATATATGTATATGTATGACTGATTCAGTTTGCTGTACAGCAAGAAACTAACACAACAGTGTAAAGCAACTATACTCCAATAAAAATTAATTTAAAAAAATAATTTTTAAAAAATGAGACTCTTAACCTTTGTCTAGCACTCCCTATCCTCAATCAATGTCAAAAGAAATTCTTCAGCTTCCAGATAGAGAGGTAACTGGAAAAAAGTATCCCTGCTTTATTACTTTTCATAGCACTTATCACCGACTAACATATTACGTAGTTTATTTATCTATTTGTTGTCCATCTCTTCCCATGAGATCTTAGGCAGAGATTTTTTTTTTCTGCTCTCTTTACTCTTCTATCTCCAACCCCTACAGCAGTACCTAAGACACACTAAAGAGTCAATAAATATCAGTATTTGTTGAATGAGTAAGTAAATGAGTGAATCTTGAAATCAATGATAGCTATGAGTTAGGGGAGTAAAACAGTCTCTTGGAGATTCACAAAGTTCATCAGTAAATTAAATTCTCTGAGGCAATGCTGTTTTTAAAAAGCCATTTCATTTTTATGAACACTTTGTTTCCCAAAGTTAGTTGACTATGGCACATTTTTTCCCATGTAACATCAAAAATAGAATTAATATCCTATGTAAAATATTTTAGAAAAAAGGAAATACTCTAAAAAAATAACATTAAATTCTATAATTAATTTTTTTAAAAATATTGTACCCTTTGGGTCCTTTTTACTCTTTCTTTCTCCTCCATCCTCTTGCTATTTTCTTCTTTACCTAGGTCTTTTTGGTTCTAGTACAATATAGTATTACTCCAAGACACAGGAGTGATGGAATCTGGCACTCCAGACACAAGATATAAATTGTAAACACATTTAAGCTGATTTTAAAAGTAGGTAAACAAAAAATAAACTTACAATAACACTGATACATCTAAAACTTCCATGCTAAGTGTATTCTATGCTAAATCTTATAAGTTAGTCAAGGTCCACCAGGAAAATAGAAACCATTTTTGATTTTTATAACAGAGAATATGTAATGCAAAAATATGTGTTACGCAGGTGATGGAGAAGCTGAGAAACCAAAGGACAGTGAGGCAGCCCAGAGATGAGAGGCAGCAAGAAGCCCCTGTAACACTGTGGGCTGCGGGTAAACCTCAGGAGCCCAGGAGCCAACCATGCCTGGCAGAAGGGGGACCCCCCACAAAAGAGATTCAGCCAGTTCCAGAGACACTGCCCAAAGAAGAGATGGGGACATATTCTTCCTTCTTCACCCCCATTTGAGCTTCCACTATGGCCTCCCACTAGCTGAATGTGTGGACATGGGAGCCTGGGAAACTCACCCTGCAGGAGTCAGCCCCTCCACTACATAGACTAGGAAGAGTAGGGAGAGGCAAAAAGTCCCAGGATCGGCTCAGCTGATAAAGGTCATTTACTATACCCAACACATAAACACCTGCCTTGATTTTCTGTTATGACAGTAAGTCCAACCAAAGATTAAAAACAAAAAGAGAATCACATTAAATTCAACTCACCCCCAAAGTCATATTAATAATTTTAATATTCAATTACAAGTCTATCAGCATCTCTTTGCAATCAAGTAGATATAAATTCTCAACAGCATTATATAGAAGCAATTATTGATAAAATGTTTTAATCACATGTGACAACACAGCTAGTACTCTACCATAGAAATTTAAATTTCCATACATGTATTCTAAAAAAGCTAGGATCCAATACTGTCATAATAGATATTGCTTTAATAATAAAGTTTTCATTTCTTTCTATAATATACAATTACTTTTAGTCATTGTGGCAATACAGATAATTAAATCATGGCTTTTCTTTTTTACTTCAAACTGGCTAAAAGTGCTTCATATGGAATTCTCATGAACCATATGTAACCCACTGGCAACAGACCATTAGCTGGAGCAAAATGACTAAAATACAGCAATTGAAAAAAATGTTAAAGAAAACAAACTGAAAACAATTTTATTGAAAGATACCCTAGATGTGGATATTTTGTTTTTTAAAATATAGCTTATCTGAGAAAGCAAGCAGTCATCTTGCACCAATAAAAGACTAAGATGGCTTTCATGCTACAGTGGTTGCTACGAAAATTTGTGCTGTAGTCTACAGGTAGAGCCGCAAACCATCACAGCAAAGAATGGCTGTAATTATTATCCAGAGTGATCACAGTTTCATTGCATTCTTGAACTTAAATCACATGTCTCTCCAAAAGAAATTCAATGTGGATTAAAATGAAAGTACAATGTAATGGAACTGAACCATTAGCCCAGAATTAAAGATAGGTTAATAGTAAAAGGTTGAAAAATAAAACATTCATGAAATTTACTGAAGACAATTAATCCTGAGCTTCCTAGGATCTGAAACAAAGAGTTGTATAGCTCTCAATGTCCAATAAAAAGAAATGTATATACTCTTGATGAAAAGGGCTGCAGAGTTTCAGTCACATTTTCAGCTTTACTCAGGTTAGACAGTGACAGCATCACACTGAACTCTGACACAAAAAAGTTGGCCTGATCTCAATCAAAGTGCTGAAGGCCTATGCAATAAATTAAAGGGATATTGATCCAATTCCTTACTTAAAGATTCAGTGATCTGAGTATTAATCATCATAATCTTATCAAATTCCCATTTTAATTCATTCCTTGTGGGTTTTGAAAATTTTCTGATTGTATGTCTAGATTTTTTTTTTTAATTATGTTTTTGCTTCCAGGAGAGCAAAATGATTATTTTTGGGTCTTTGGAAAGCTGTCATGGCAACGCTTTCGGTAAAAATCAAGCTGTGCATGATTAGAAACAACTTAATAATTCAAGAATTTAAAATGGGTAATTTTGCATTGGAAAACAGAATTGGAAATCCCAATCATTTTGGTACTCCGTTTCATTTTGGTGGAATGAGCTCCTTTGTAAGGCTTAACATGGAAATAGATCACTATTGCCATCTCCTGGCAAATAAACCACATGACCACCATTTCAGTCTTTTTGAACAGCCATATATTGTGGGAAGGCAAGATTACCTCTTAAATAGGCAATAAAGTATTGAATATTTATTGTAAGACAATCTCTGGATTTTTATTCTTTATTCCTTTAAGACCCTTACAAAAATCCATTAGAGTTGATAAATAGTAGGATTTGTTTTATGAGCTCTTTATATTGAACAGAAATTCTGCTTGTTATGACTTTTTAAATTAAATCCATATGATGGATCCACCTGTGATTGAAACAAGTATTAGAGTCACTTCAAAGAGAAAACCTAGAAAATGTTTGCAAGGCTTTGGGGGAAAGGAGCCAGGATTATACCACCGCATGCAGCCAAGAAAGTGACAGGTAGCTTTCTACCATGTAATAAAGCTGATGGAATGGATAACAGCTCTGACAGCATTAATCCATCTTTCTGCTGTAGGGGCTTTCACAGGAGATGAATGATACTCCCCCCTCCAACCTGCCTTGTCATCTTGCTGTGTTTTTCTTCAATCTCTCCCTTGCTATTGTTCTTTAGAATCAGCTGTTGCTGATGCTTTGAACTCCCTTTTCTCCCTTCCTCACATCTGGACATCAGATCATCAGCTGCATCTGAGCCTGGTTCATATATTCCTTACCTGAGATGTCAGCTGAGCCATTTATGAGCTCGATGTCACTGAAGTCTGCAAGCTGTACTCCAGGGTGCCGGTGCAAACTCTCGCTGCAACTGAGTAAAAAAGGAGAATGAGATATGGCTTCAAGTTATTACCCTCCAGATCAGGATGTTACATCACACATGGTTCTAAGGCTTGACATGTCATACTCTCAAACTAATCATTTCTTCAAGGATTAACATGATGACTAACTTCCCCAAGATAGGTTGAAAGCATCGAGACGATTCATATTTTTTCAAAAACTCTTCTGAAGTCATTCCTTAGAGGAAGGAGAGAAATCCTTTGTTGCTGCTGTTGTTGTTATTGTTGCTTCACTTTTATCTCATTTTATCAGATATTTTACCTAACCTAAATTCAGTTGCCTCTTACTAGCTCAAGATCACTAAGCTTTTATACTAAAGTAAAAAAGGAATGAATGTTTGGGACATCAGCCCAGATGTGAGCTTTGAAGCATGAAATCACTCCAGTTAAGCAGCTGGATGGTCCTCTATAAAAGTTTCACATTGCCTGCCTGCCTGCTGCATCCCTAACTAAGCCAAATTCTTGAAGAACGAGCTGGGAGAACAAGAGGAGATGACCTTCTGTACCTACACTCAGATCACCTGACGAAGCCAGATACCGAGGGCAGATCAAAGGGAAAGACCCTTCAAAAACATTCCATTTCTGGGGCTTCCCTTGTGGCGCAGTGGTTGAGAGTCCGCCTGCCGATGTAGGGGACACGGGTTCGTGCCCAGGTCCGGGAGGATCCCACATGATGCGGAGCGGCTGGGCCCATGAGCCATGGCCGCTGAGCCTGCGCGTCCGGAGCCTGTGCTCCGCAACGGGAGAGGCCACAGCAGTGAGAGGCCCGCGTACCGCAAAACAACAACAACAACAAAAAAAAACACTCCATTTCTGTGTTTCAGCTGACCACTAGCCCAGAAACCTTCCCCCTTCAAAGTGAATCCCAGATAAATCTATGAGAAGAAAATTCTCATGGATAAGAAATGAATTTTGAATGGGGGAAAGGAGGTCAGGGTAAATAAATTATAGTAAAAATAAGAAGTTAAAATCATAAAATGAGAAGATCCAAACAGACATTTAAGTAAACAATCCAAGCAATAATGACATTGAAAGTTCACATATATAGGCTGTAATCATTTTATATAAATTAACGCATTCAGTTCTCACAACAATCCTATTATCTCCATGTAACAGTTCAGGAAATAGAGTACAGAGATTTGGAAACAAAGTCGTACAACTAATGAGAGCAGACTCGAGATTCCAACCAAGGTAGTCTGGCTCTAAACCACTATGTTCTCTTATTGCTCCTAAATTTACTTATGCCTTTGGCTAAATCTTAGAAGTTTCAAAACTCTTTCTCTCTCCCCTCCCCCTATGCCCTTTCAAAGGTTTAACTATTACAATGAATGGAATATGCAGTAATTTCCCCATTTTACACTTAGATTAACCAAAGCTGTCTAAGGTCAGAGAATTGCTAAGTGGCAGAGCCAGGAAGTAAACCCAAATGTCGCCCTCTTCCCCGGACAGCTCACTGCTTCCCAGCATGTGGTGGCCATGAAAATGCACTGCTCAGACCTCCTGCTGCAAGAACATGTTATTCTGACAGCCTCAGCTCTTTGCTCCGGATCCAGTACCACCATGTCTGCACCAAGGTCACACTTCTGAGCTGCCTTCCACAAAGACTGAGCACAGCAGAGGTACTAGTGTAGGCTCCTTCCCGTGGTGAAGTAGGACTACTCTATTGGGAGTTGGCTTAAAGGCTCCCCATGATTCTGGTTGAAACTTTCTCTGAAGAGTCTTAGCATCCTCCTATGTAATCTTCTTTCCTTCCCCCTCTCCTTTACAAGCTAGAGCTTCTCTCAGATAAAAATAAATAAGAGGCTACAATACAAGGGCTTACAACCAATAACAAACAGACTGTCTCAAAATGGAATTGATCAGGAGTCCCCAGGAGAACTTCACATATTTCTATCAACCTTTAAATGATAATAAGACTAGGAAAAGAACACTAATATCCTTTCTCAAAGGAAAGAAGGTTAGAGTTCTCTGACTGTATACATCTTAGTATCCTGTAAGCTGGTTTAAATAAGAACTAGTAACATATTTTTCTCATGATACTCTATGATTTATGATGACCTGAGGTACTTAGCTCTTCCTACTTATATCCTTCAAAATTTGTTCTCTTTTTGATGCTCTATTCTCTTATTTGCCAAATGGCTCATCTTGAATTTTCTTTCAGGACTACATGATCCTGTGAACTTAGTGGCAATTTCAATTCCCAGCCCCCAGATGTGTAGCACATAAGAGAAATGGTAACACCAGAAATGTGCCTTGTGAAGCAGTACCATTAGGCTGATGAGTCACACTGGGAATCAAGGATGTAAAAGGCTCTTGTGAGTTAAGCTTCAATAGCACTGATCATGGCCATTGAATATACAAAGCATTTAAAATCAATATGACATCTTTATCAATCAACACAATTGTACTTGAATAGGATACAACTTTGTCATAAAGATCTGGCACCATCATTACAGCATGGGTGCAGATTAGCACTAGTTAGGAACTGGGCTCTGTGACAATGGAATAAAATGCTCTAATATATCTGTGCTCTGTTTCAATGACCTAGGCAGCAATAAATCACTGGCTAAGTAATTGCAAAACCAAATTATGTGGTACTGAAGAAAAATACAAACACAAGGATATAAACAAAGTGTTATTTTGTTGAAAAAATTACCCTACCTAATTCACACTGCTAAGAAGTTCATCTCATACTTGTGCAATTACACTACAGATGATGGCATTAGAGTACATAATGATACAGTATGAGAACAGCATGCTATGATGAACTATAGGGTGCTACACTAAGGGAAGATCAGTATGGTATACATCACATCAGTGTGTCTGGAGTCCCTCAGCACTTTGCTATTTGCCAAGTTTTTAGCCAACAGGGTTCAAAAATCTTTGTCAGAACCAGTAAAAACAAAGAGCTTTTTCCAAAGTCAGAGATCAATAACCACTGGTCACTTTTAGAGTGTGGAAGTCTTATTCAAAACCTACAAAGGAGATAAGAATGTTGACAAAGATTGAATGAAAATTTAATTTATAATCAAACTTACTATCAGAAAATCTGAAATTTAACTAAAGCACAATTTTCTTTTAAATCAGCAATGTTATGAGTAAGTATGAAAGCTCTATTAACATGCAGCTTTTTTAAGTAAGGGCTTACTCGTAAGTACGTATGTACATGTGTATAATTAATAAAGTACCTACCTATTCAGTCACAAAAAAATGAATAAATAAAAAGAAAAAAAAAGAACGCTGTGAGATACTGTGTAACATGGAAAGAGCAAAGGATAAAATGTTGAAAGCTGATCCAAAATTTAAAAAGGGTTTGACAATTCATCATAACATAATCAGATGTGCACCCCATATCATAACTTACATGACAGGAAAGCAAGTAGTGTTCAAACTACTCACCATAAGGGGTTTTTTAGACAGAAAAAACATACTTTAATTCTGATGTTTTAAGTTAGTGTACTAAACAAATATTCATTTTAATTAAAAAAGATTTTAATGGATAAATATAGGTACACACTTATTTGTAGTCTTAATTTAATTAAATCAAAAAGATAAAAATTCATTGCTCAAAAACTGACAAAAAGTTTTTAGCAAACCTAAAACTGCTCTAAAAAATAAAGTCTATTAATTTTAAGAAGCAGTATGTGGAAAAAAATCTAACAAAAGGCATAAACATAATGGAAGCTATCTATTCAGGTCTTTACTGATGTAATTACCAATTTGCACAAAGTCATTGAAAAGTGGACCAGTAGGCTCTACTGCTATCCCAAACCACCGAGTGCTGAACTAAGTCTCAAAGAGGCCCTGTCTACTTTGCACCTTCACTACATGGAGTTAAATTGGGGTGGGAGGATTTACCCTTCTGATAGCAAGCTTGGCGTTGCAATGTGATAGGATAGTTTCTAGAAAGGATACAGAAAAACTTCACCCATAGTAACCTTGGTTGTTGATGCTCAGGAACTTAATCTTTCCATGTGATTCAAAATAGATAATTGAAAATTATTTCTGGTGTCTTACTGTCAAAGTGAGACAGAAAAGCATAAAATTATCACAGGCATCCTCCCCCCACCCATTTCTCATCCCTTTACATGAAAGGCATTCTATCTACTCTTTATAGCACTCTGAGCATCTCTCTTTTTTCTAACATTCTTAAAAATAATTAACTCAAATCTACAACATTTTTTAATTCCTTAAAAATTCTGTAAGAATCATTCCTCTGCATCTGCTGATCTGAATATAGCCTAATTTTCAGGCTACACAATTAACTGCGTTCTCAACTCTTCTAATTTAGCTTTTCACCTTCCTTTCATGGACTAACTCCCTCTGTATAATTAGAGTTGAGCTTTTTCAAAAAGATAGGAGTTTTCAAAAGCATGAAAAGCTTCCACTGCTTTTCCCTTTGGGTACCTCCTACTGGTGACCTACGGTTTGCATATACATATATATGATTTTTTAATAAAATTCAATGTCTTCATCATGCTGAATTTTCTTCTTTTCCATTGACTCCTAAGTGCTATCATCTTAAAATTATCTCCATCAAGGCTATCCTTGAAATTCTTTTTTGTTTATGGAAATCAAGGTACGAAGGACCCCTTCCTTATTGATATTTCTTCTTCCACATAGATGTTTCTTCTTCTAACAGCCTCTTAAGAACAGGCCAGAAGTATTGTCAGTCACCAGGAGGAGAATGGAAAAGGAAGAGTTCCCATGAAGAAAGCCTTAGGGGGGTAGAATTTCAAGCATTGATAGGCTAAATTTAAAAACATGTCATACAGCTCTCCGTAACATTGTTTTCTGGCCTATGGCTGTGAGTTTGTATGACAGAGACCTCAAGACTGCAAAAACACTTCTTTTTCTCCAAAATGACATACTTTGCTGTTCTTCCTTACACAAATGGTTTTCAGTAAATGACACAAAGTATAAGGGCATGTAGATATATTACATCTCTAATAAAAACATTATCAAATTATTATTCTCTGACAATTTGCTTTGATCTTTTTCAGATTACATATCATATGCTGAGATGACAGGTTGCCATTTCTGTTTCCAATTGGAGTGGGATCTCCAGCAGAGCAGTCGTGTTGCTTTTATCTATTCACTCCCAGCACAGTTTATTAATGTCCTTTTCTCGCTCAAAATACAATGTTTGCATCAAGACTAATGTTTACTGTATTTACTTTTGGGGAAGAAATGTGGGGTTTAGAATGAATTTCAACACTTTTAATGGTCCCCTGTTGACCAAAAGTGAAATCCAAACTCCGTACAATGACATGCAAAGCCTCTGAGGCTCTTGATGATTTTCAGTTTTATATTCTCATTTATTTCACAGTGACAACAGGGCTGCAGAGCCCCACACAAACACTCCAGCCACTCAAGAATACTTCTTGGTTCTTTTCACTTCACATCTTTTGTTTATGCCTGAAATGCCTTCTTTGCTTTTATGCTTGATGGATACATAATCCACTTTTCCTTCCCAACTTAAAGCAAATTACCTCCCTTCTGATGGTTCCTTGAAACTTCCTCAAAGTTATATTTGCTCCCTATTTGCAATTCTATACATTTTGAATTTATTTTCACATCTAGCTTTTATCACATTTCATTATAATTGCTTATAGATTTCTATCTCCCCCTCATGTGCATGAGCTGTCTTGAAAACATATACACTTGTCTGTTGGCTCCACCAAGGCAAATATTGTATTGTATTCTGTTCTGCAGGCTCTTCACTTTGTAAAAAGCCTAAAAAGTGGTTTAAAAATTCTTTTGAATAAAATTACAAAGCAATTATTTTCAGGTTAGAATTTACTCTTCCCCTTACAACTCTATGCCATTGGTGAAATCGCTTAACCTCTCTGAACTTCAGTTTCCTCATCTGTAAAAAGGAGAAAAACTCTTCATGATTGCTGTGATTATTATATTAAATGAATTCCATGGAGCACAGTGGAGAGTTCTTTCAAATGCATTATGTGAACTATTCATATTATTAAGTATATAGCCAGAGGGGACTAATAAAAAGATGCTTATGTTATGGTTTCTTTGAAATGCTAGAGTGAATGAGAAAAAAGGATTCAGCTGTCTTAATGATTAAATTATAGAGGACAATCTAATTTGCTCCCAATAGACTTTTTATTTTGGAAACAGCAACAAAAAGGAAAAAAAAATTAATACATTTAAAAAGTAGAATTATTTCAAGATACAATTGTATTTTTTCCCAAATACTGTAATGAGAAACAATATTAGGTGTCGCAGTTATACTTTAGCAGAGGATTTGTTTATATTCATCAAGTTTAAAATCTGACTACACTAATTTCATTAGCATCTTATTTTTGCTTGGTTCACTTAATGTTATTCAAATACTCTATTTGAAATGTATCTCCTGAGATGTTTTTCCCCTTGAAGATGAACTTACTTTAATGTTTGCACAGGGGCTCAAGTGTGGGTATAGTAGATAGTTAATGGGCATGAAAAACTGCAGTACAGCATGAACCAGAGAATGAGCTCCTGCTTATTTATATAAATGCCTCCATTCCATACTCAGAAGGTGTCTGTAGTGTAAGAAGACTCCCATCAGACACCCACTCACAGTCATCATTGCATAAAAGAGGCATAACAAATGGAGGGGGAGGACACTCCAGTCAGGAAGCCAAACACCTCTATGCGTCCATTTATTAATCTATTTACTGATTACATCTAAAGGGAGTAGGAGCTTTAATTTAGAACTACGCTTTGGCTTGTTGAAGACACTTCACATGAGCCATTTCATTTGGGAGTTACATGGGCTGGAGAAAAACTTGGTAATTTGCCCTAAATCCCCAACCACCAGTGGAGGATGTAACTGAAGCTGACTAGCTGGATGGCTCTGGGTTTGCCCAACTTTGCAGACCCAGTCATTAGCATAGTCAATATGCCCCAAGGTAAAAAGATCTTGACTCAAGCCCACTTTGGTAAGGAAGTCAAAGAAAACTTCATTCATTTAATTATTTCTCAGGGCAGTTAATATTCCAAGGGACTTCAAGTTCCAAGACAGGAATATTTTAGTATTGTGTTTGACTATGATAATTTACAGTTCACTGGGAGAGTGGGAAAACATCTCAGTAGAATTGGCTTTGCTTTCTTAAAAGATTCCTGCAAGAGGATCATCATCTACGACTTACACAAGTATTGATCTGTGTGTACTCTGCAGAGATTCTTACAGTGATTTTAACATTGATCTTTGTTTCCTTACACTGCCATACCACGCACTCACAAAATCAGTGTTAGCACTATGTAACCTAACTGTTGTCTTCTGTAATAGGTAACTAGATGGTTTACAGAATTGGCAGTCCAATCTCTCACTGCATATAAAATTATCTACTTATCTATGTCTTTAACTATAAAAGTAGTCTTAAACTCTTAATATGCTTGTGTTGCCTTTACCCAAAGTTAGATACTAACAGTTCTTTTCTACATGAGTTTCATCCTTTCCTATTTGGAAAAACATTGATTTTTTTTTTTGTCTATGGTTTTTATATACTACAAGCCGACATGGTTTTATTTATGCTGTGTTTTAGCCCAAAAGCCATCAAATATGTCAATTGCCTGTGGGAACACTGGACTTTAGGGTTTGCCTCTGCTGTACAAGTAGTCAAAGACTATCAAACAATGAACTGTGTAAGTTCAACCCAGACATGAATCAAACCTCTTTCTTCTATTCCACCCTCCTCTGCCCAGGTTACACAAGGAAGTTCGATGTATGTGATCTGGATCTAGACTTGGTTTGTTTAGGATTTTCTGCTTGAGTCAAAGCTTACCTATCTTGCTCCTCAGCCTTCACCAGCTCTTAATCAGACAGACCAGACCTTAAGCAACCTGATGTCTTGGGATATGGGGCATACGGGTAGATAGAGATAGCGTGATTTGTGGCTAATGTCCTTTTTTAGTGACCAAGAATTACGACTTATATAGATTGAATAACTTCTCCATGCAGTACTTCACACTCTGGAATAGGCTGGATGTTTGGCCATATTTTCAAAAGGAAACGATTCAGATAACTTATAAAAAATTTAAAAAAGAAAAATATTGATAAAGTTTATACATTTGAGAAGTGATAATAGTTTCAATAAGTGCATTTAACATCACTAGCATTTTTAATAAAAGTGTCAGGTAGTGATACTGTTGACAAGAGCAACTGTACTGTATTTTATTTACAGTACAGTTTCCAATTATGCCCTGAAGATAATGGGATTGAACAAACAAGCTTTCACTGATTCACTGGCACTCAGAATTGTAGTCAGATGTATGTTGAATGATGTTTCTTTGGGAAGAAATGTGAGCAATTTTTATTTCAAGTAGTAGGGAGTTGGTAAATGGAAAGATCTTCAGACAGAGAAAGTGAGTTTAATAGCATCAGTATTATCTGCAATGTCTACACTTCCACTGTTGTTAATGTTTTGCACTGTTGTTTCCATTATATTGGTAAAATTATATATTTACAGAATTAAAGTTCCTACACAAATGTTGCTGTAGGTTTAATCATAGCAAGCAGGGTGCCTATGCTAAAAAATGAAATAATTCAATAGGAGAGGCTCACTAAATTTCAAAGGAAAAATAAATTTACAGTAAGTTAAGTAAAACAAAAATTACCTTGACGTTTCAAATTGTCTCTTTAAAAAAGAAAAAAAATGGGGCTTCCCTGGTGGCGCAGTGGTTGAGAGTCCGCCTGCCGATGCAGGGGACGCGGGTTCGTGCCCCAGTCCGGGAGGATCCCACATGCCGCGGAGCGGCTGGGCCCGTGAGCCATGGCCGCTGAGCCTGCGCATCTGGAGCCTGTGCTCTGCAACGGGAGAGGCCACAACAGTGAGAGGACCGCATACCGCAAAAAAAAAAAAAAAAAGAAAAAGAAAAAGAAAGAAAAAAACGCTCATAGAAATTTTTCACTGTTTATAAGGGTTAAGTACAGGAAGTCAGATTGAAATAAATTTTAAATAAGTACAGATAATCTTTTAAAGAGCTATCATAGAAATGCAAAACAATGCAATTTAAAGCAAATGTTTAGTTTCTAATATAATTTCTTTCCAACATATTTATGCTTTTCATCTGACCTAGAGTAGAAAATTTACTTGTCATTTCACCTTTGTTTTTGCAGTTGGTTTTATTTTCTGCTTCTGATGCATGTTTTTCTTTTCATATTCTGACATTAGATTTGGCAATTCATAGGCTAAAAGCAACAAAGAATGACTTTTCAACACATTGAAATTTTACAAAAGATCTTCTTGTTAGGCTTTACAAGCATATTACAAAATAACTGTAAAATATAGGATGGAAAAATAAATACAAAGTTTTTGCAAAGCAGGTTATATTTTGCAGTTTTCAAATGTCATTATATTTTTTTCTATTTCTTACAAGAGCAAAGTGGATGATCATCTCCCAAACATGGAAAATAAAGTGCGATCACTACTTCAAATGAATTATTCAGGACCTCTTATCTACCTTTCTGTTCAAGGGTAATTTGCAAAAGAGTCAAACAATATTAGCCAAATATAGTTTAATCAAGAGGATCAAAGTTGTTTTTTTCTTCAAATATGCTGCATGAGTGTCAATATTATATGCCAAGTATAAATACTAATAAAATTTTTCTCACAAATGCAAATCTTTAATAATAACTGTCATTATGTTATTAATAAGAGATAATAATTATTCAGTAATGTGATGTTTCTGGAACTGTTAAAAGTGTTTTGCATAGATTTACTCATTTCATCTTTACCACAATCCCATGGTTAGGATCTGTTATCTCCAACTTCCAGATTAGGAAACTTGGTCACAGAAAATGTAAACATTTTGACAAAAGTCACAATATGACAAACTGATATGAGAACTGAGTAGGTCCAACTCCAGAGACAATACTCTTAATCATTATTTCTATAAAACTGCCCCTTTGTACACTTTGCATTTCATAGTCTTTTATATTAAGATTCAGTTCTCCCAAAGGCAAATAATTTACAAGCAAAACTTGGAAATGTCTAAAAATTAGCAAAAACACTAGCAGAAACTCTGTAAAAGGGGGATATATCAGGTTTCACAAGCTAAGAAGCTGCCTAACATAGGAACTCTTTGCTAATATGCAACAGTCAAGTACCATTAAGCACTGGCAAAATTCTAAAACAACCTGGACACTTCAGGGTAACATGACAGCAGGTTAAAATGCCAGGCCATAATGGGTTCTTTCTTGCTATTATTTTCTACTTATTATTTAACTATAAATAGCAGACAGTGACAGCCCAATTATCACCACTAGAAGCAAAATTACAAGAGCACCAGAGGGGTAGGAGGCAAGTTCCTTCTGTCTACGAAACCTGCAATCTGCTACAGAGATAAAGCAGTGCTTTAAAAAATGGTACTGACAATGCCAGTTAGACAGCACAAGCAAGGAGCAAAAGGAATGGCACCAGCCTTCACAGAAGAGAAAAAATGGTAATGTATTTGAAATGATTTTACTAAGCACCTCCTATATACCAGGCACTGCCTGTGCCCTGGGGTTACAGTGAGGTCAAAATAAGACCCCTAGCTAAATTCTAGTCAGGGAGGGAGGAAGATAGATAGATATAGATAGATAGATAGATACATACATAGATAGATAGCAAGATATGGTACAGCATAATAAAAGGATAAAGAATGACAAGGTGAGCTATTTTATTAGGGAGGTCAGGCAAGGCCTCTCTCAATTTGTAACACAAAGTGGGATTTAAATAAAGATGGGAACAAGCCAGTTAAATTTCTTCAGTTAATGATTTCCAGGCAAAAGGAACAGAGAAAATAAAGTATCAGCGGCAAAAAAAGGTCCAAAATGAAGTCCAAAGGTGGCCAGGGTTAGATGACATGATATAGGGACTTAAGGAGATGGAGGGGTCTTTGCATTTTTGTCTAAGGGGGCAGGAAACTAGTAGAGGGCTTGGAGCAAAGGGCTGCCATGCATGACCTTGCCAGAGGCTCACTGTGGCTTTCAATGGAAACTAGACAATAAGAGCGAGAGTGGAGAAACAAATGAGAGGCTACTCTTCAGTCCCAGGAGGAAGGATGGTTGTTCTGACCAGAGTGTTAGCAGCGGAAAAGGCGGAGAAGCTGAAGCGTTCAAAATTGAGTCTTGGGGCTTCCCTGGTGGCGCAGTGGTTGAGAGTTCGCCTGCCGATGCAGGGGACACAGGTTCGTGCCCCGGTCCGGGAGGATCCCACATGCCACGGAGGGGCTGGGCCCGTGAGCCATGGCCGCTGAGCCTGTGCATCCGGAGCCTGTGCTCCGCAACCGGAGAGGCCACAACAGTGAGAGGCCCACGTACCGCAAAGAAAAAAAAAAAAATTGAGTCTCAAGCCAGCAGAATGTGCTGATCGACAGGGAAGACTGGACTAAGACAAAAAAGAAAACAGATATAGCAGTGATTTTAGAAAAGACACAGTTTGTGCAAAACAACAGTGCTCATGCAATGAAAAATGGCAAAGTAAACCAGTCTGAGAGCACCCATTGCTGCAGCCTGACCAAGGGGTTCTGGATCACCTAGACTATCACAGAACTGTTCTTGACACATGCTGACCTAGACATAAGATTATATATGTTTGTATGCATGTGTAAACATATACATATGCATATGTTTACACCTATATATAATCACATAGATTTAGTTACCCCATACACCATGCCTATTTTTTAAAAAGACTAACACGCCCTTTTCTTTAAAGAGCAAGTAAAAGTAGTATCACGTATTCCAAAAATTTTAACCCCAAAAGCATTAATAAAAAAATAAATCTAAAATGTCAGCATCTCTTCTGATACACTGTCAATTTAGAGGTGTTACTTTAGAGTGATTCACCTTGAATCTCACTCTAAAAACAAGTTACTTGGCTCTGTCAAAAGAGGCAAACACAGACCCATTAAACATGCATCAAGGGGTGTCCCTCGTGGCGCAGTTGTTGAGAATCTGCCTGCCGATGCAGGGGACACGGGTTTGAGCCCTGGTCTGGGAAGATCCCACATGCCGCGGAGCAACTAGGCCTGTGAGCCACAACTACTGAGCCTGCGCGTCTGGAGCCTGTGCTCCACAACAAGAGAGGCCGCGATAGTGAGAGGCCCGTGCACCACGATGAAGAGTGGCCCCCGCTTGCCACAACTAGAGAAAGCCCTCACACAGAAATGAAGACCCAACACAGCCATAAATAAATAATAAATTAATAAATTAAAATTGCAACCTCACTTTAAAAAAAATGCATCAAAAGATTTATATTCACTCATTTATTCCCCAAATGTTTACTGTAGGCTAAGGTACATCAAGTATTATACAAGGCAGTAGGGTTATGGAAATGGATAATCAGATCTCGGCCATGATCTAGTGGTCTCGATGTCTGGAAGGAAAACAACCTTGAGTGCATAATTACAAGCCATGAGCTAGAAGCAGAGTGTGTTAAGGAAATGTTAGGTTCCACACCTAAGCGCCTGGCATCAAAGGAGCTGGGCACTACCTGACAAATACATTTTAGCATGATACAGAGTTTTGTTTGTTCAGGTAACTGATTGTTTATTCTTTAGAGGAAGCCTTCCCAGTGATTTAAAATCCCTATGTGGACCTTAAACATTAACTACTTCAATATGTCTCTGGGAGTGAGAAAACAGTAAATAACCTCAAATGGGTTTTCAGTTTTGCTTTTTGGTTGTTTTAACCCATAGCACAAAACTTGTGACACATCGATACTCAAAAATATTTATTAAAGAGTAAATGAATGAATAATTGAGTCTATGTGTTTAGAGAAAGAAATGAAAGAGGATAGAATTTCCAAAGCAGAAAGAAAAACTAAGAGAAACTCAAAAGTAAGAAAACTTCTTAGCTCTATTTTCACATCTCCACCTCTTACACACACACCTTACATCTACATTCTCCATAAATTATCCAGCAGTCATTTCTATGATAGAACTATGTATTGTAAAACCAGAGATTGTGTCATGTTGCTTTTTAACACCTACGTGTATAGAGGCTACAACCCACAACAGTGTTTTCAGTTATTTATTTAAATGCTACATTTCTTTGCCTTTAACAGAGACTTCATTTTGCTTTATATCCATTGGTTGTAGAGACTGAAAATAGGAAATATTAAAAAATTAACAGTAAGAGAAAGCTAATTTTCTTATAAAAACACACACCAGCCATACTCCCAAATCTCCATGTTTTCTTAGGGATACTATAGGTTCACAGAGCCTTTGCAGCATGGTGCAATGGTTACCATGGATTTTTTTTTTTTAAGTTTAGTGAACAGTATGCTTTCAAAGACATGTACTGCCAAGGCCTTTGGCAGAGTAAATTATGTATTTCTAAGATATAAAAAGTATTTTTGATGTTTTCTTTTTTCCCATTAAATAGTTTAAAATATAGAAAATTATAGGGTTTAACAGACCCTATCACTCATCTAGAGTAAACAAATTTTCATATTTTGCCAGTTTGCTTCAAATATTCTGTTTACCAAACAACTGAAATATTGACATATGAAATTGAAATTCCCATTGTTTTTGTGTTTTTTTTTCTCCTATGGCCTTAACAAGTCCAGCCCCACTCCCCTTCAGCATTTCCCAAAGGCAAAAATTTGGCGTATTTCATTCCATTTCATATTTTTGGACTTATGCTACATATACCGTATCCACAAATAAAGTCTTTTCAAAATTATATGGTTCGCTTCTTATTGTATCAGCCATTTTTTTTTAACTCAATGTTATATTTTTGAAATATATTCATGTTGATTCCTATAGATTCCCCTTCATTTTAACTGCCAATTTATATCATAGGTCAAATTCTTAGGTCATTTTTTTTTTTTTTTTGGATTACCTATTCTGGTCCACTGCTGTATTTTTTCCTGCACCAACACCATGTGATTTTAATTATGGTATAATACACCTTGATATATGGTAAGGCTCCACCTCCTTCTTTTTCACAATTGTCTTGGCCACTCTTGATTCTTTCTTCTTTGTATGATCTTTGGAATCAGTTTTCTAGTTTAGAATTGTATTGAATTCAGACATTTATTTGAGAAAGATAACATATTTATGATACTGTGTCTTATCTACCATAAATACGGTGTATCTTTTCTTCTATTCAGGACTTACTTCATGTTCTTCATTAATGTTATTTAACTGTCTCCACACTTTTTAGCTAGATTTCTTTCCAGTTATCTAATAATCTTTGCTGCCCATATAAAGTCTTTTACATTTTTAAATAACTATTGTTGATGTAGTGGAATAATAAATATTTCTGTTTTGTTGATTGGCGTGGTCAACAGAATCATGCCCCCCACCCCAAGGATTTCCACATCTTAATCCCCAGAAGCTAAGAATATGTTCAGTTACATGGCAAAGGGGAATTAAGATTGCATATCAAATTAAGATGATAGTTAGCTGACCTTGAGAAGGTGAGACGGTGAGATTGTGCTGGATTATCCCAGTAGGTCCATTGTAACACAACGGTCTTTATAAGAGGAGGAAGACGACAAAAGTGTCAGAGTTAGGGAGAAACTTGAAGATGCTATGCTGCTGACTTTGAAGATGGAGGAAGAGCGCATGGGCCAAGGAATGCTGGCTGCCTTTAGAAGTGGAAAAAGCAAGGAGACAGATTCTGCCCTAGAGCTTCCAGAAGGGATGTAGCCCTCCAGAGACCCATTTCAGATGTCTCATCTCCAGAATGGTAAAGTAATGAATTAACGTTAAGCTACTAAGTTTGTGATAATTTACTATAGCAGCAATAGGAAACCTATACAATTTGTATCTAGTAAATGTGCTAAACTATTATTAACTCTAACAGTTTTTTTTGTGACATTTACCTTGGATTTTATGTGTCTAAAAACATATTGAATACAAAAAATCATAATTTTGTCTTTTCCTTTCTAATACTAATACCTCATTTTTAATATTTTTGTCTTGCTACATTGGCTAGAACACCCAGCACAATACTGGAAATAGTAATACTAGGCACCTCAGTTATTGCTACCTTGATAGAAATGATGTTATTTTCTGAATTATATGATGTCACCTGATTGGCTGATGCCATTTGTAAGGTAAGGGAAATCCCTACTTAGCCTTTGTTTTCTAGCAGTTAAAAAATTTCTTACTCAGCATCTCCTGTTTGACATTTAATAGTCACCTCAAACTTAATGTGCCTAAGTTTGTCTTATTTCCTCCTTAAATCTTCTCCTTTCCTAATTTCCCCATCTCAATTAATGGCACCGTCATTCACACAGGTACAAACTGAGGAGTGATTCCAAACTTCTCCCTTTCTTGCATTTCTCATATCCAAGTTACTGGCAAATCCAATGAGTCCTAACTTTAAAACCATAATACAATTAGCCACTTTCACCTCCCCAGCTCATACTAACTCAGACAAGCCACAGCCATCTCTCATCCCGACTACAATACCTCCGTTAATGCTCTCTTTTGCCCCAAGAGTCCATTTTACCAGCAGGCATATGACCTTCGAAAAATGTAAATTATCTGATGTCATTCCTGTGCTCAAATTTCTCCATTGGCTTTCCATCAGATTCAAAATTCAATCTAAATCCTTATCATAACCTCTAAGATTCTATGTGATCTGACCTCATCTCCTACTACACTCTATGCCTGTCAACCTACCTCAGACACATTGCTTTCTCTGATATTTCTTAAGCATATCAAGCTGTTCCAAGTTTAAAGTTTTTGTACTTGATGTTTCCTTTGTCTGAAACCCTCCTCCTTCAGACTTTCTCATGGATTATTTCCTCTGTTCATTCAGGTGTCAGCCCATATGCTATCTCTTCAAAAAGGCAGCCCTTGACCAAACTATCTAAAATACCTAAAGTAGCACACACATTCATGCAAAATGCACACAGCCATAGTTATTTACTCCCTTATTTTTCTACACAGAACTTATTACTACCCAAAAACATTATACATGCAAGTAGTTTGTGTTTTGTTGTCTTGACCACTGTAATGTAGGATCCATGAGGGCAGAGATTTTCTATTTTATTTATCACAGCATCCCCAGTGCCTGGAAAAGTACCCATCACAATGGGTAAATTATGCTAAAGAAATATTTGTTTAAAACATGTTGAATTGATGCTAAAGCAATATTTGGTTAAAACATGTTGAATTTACTCAAATACTTTACCTATATCTAAAATATAATCATGGCTGTCAATCTGTCAATTGTCTGTCAGTGTGGTGAATTACATGTATATGGTCTATCATTGTCATTGTCACTTTTTGTAAGTTTTCTGTTTTTGCTTAAAAAGAATCTGTAAACTTTTTTTCTCTTTTTTTTATTGGAGTATAATTGTTTTACAATGTTGTGTTAGTTTCTGCTGCACAGTGTAGTGAATCAGCTATATGTATACATATATACCCTCCCTCTTGGACCTCCCTCCTCCCCCACATCCCACCCATCTAGGTCATCACAGAGCACCAAGCTGAGCTCCCTGTGCTATACAGCAGGTTCCCACTAGCTATCCATTCTACACAAGGTAGCGTATCTATGTCAAACCCAATCCCCCAATTCATCCCACCCTCCCCTTCGCCCACTGCATCCACACATCCATTCTCTACGTCTGCCTTTCTATTCCTGCCCTGCATATAGGAAGAATCTGTAAATATTTTTTAGATCTAACATGTCAAATTAATCAGTTGTATCTATGTCATCCAAGTAGTTTAAATGCTTACTAATTTTGTGTGCCTGATCCATTTAGTTTTTTGAAAGATATGTTAATATGTTCCATTGAGATTGTATTTGTAGATCTTTTGCTTTTGATATATAAATCCAGGAGAAAAACGTGAATCGTGTGCAAGTTTTGAACTGTAGTATCTTATATTTTTTTCTTTATTTGTAAAATTTCTCTCTGATCCTAATAATGTTTTTTTCTCTTAAATTTTGTCTCATTAATATTGCTAGACCAGGTATATTTAAGTTAGAATTTTATAGCATATTTATTTCTTTCATTTATAACTTTTCTGTACTACTTTAAGTGTTCCTCAGAAGCTACATTTTTCTGAATTTTATTTCAGTATAATATGATTAGTCTTTATCTTTATATATAAAAATTTAGTACATTAACATGTCATATAATTACTGGTTAAGTGTGGAATTATTTTTTCAATCATTTTTATTTTTTATTTACCATTCTTTTTCTTTTTATCTTTTCATTTTTTACCATTTGTTGGATTAATTTTTTCTTAGATCCCTTTATCTCATATACATGTAACTTCGTCAAACATGCTAAGAAAAAATGTGAGTTTTCAAAATTTTTTAGTTTTCTCTTAAATGTTTAGTATTAACATTGACTTTATACAGTTTCAACAAAGTCTAGTTACTCAGTATATTCTTTCTCCTCCTAAATAACAGATCATTAATATACTTAGCTACCTTCCAACTCCTCTGCAATCATTCTTTAAGACTTAGAGTTATATTTTTTTCTTGTCCTTAATAGACTTACCAACATCATTTACCACTATTTTTGTCAATTAGTATTTATAGCATCACATTTCTTTCCCTGAATTCATTTCTTTTTTGCTGAAGAACACCTCTTAGTAATGTTTCAGCAAGAAGTTTTCAATTATAAATGCTCAGCTTTTGTACTTCTGAAAATACCTTATTTCTTCCTCACTCTTGAATGCTAATCTACCTGGCTAGGATAATTTCCTCCTGAATGAATGCAAATAATTCAAAAATCCTCTGAAAAAACACTCTTTAAATGACTGAAAATGCTCAAAGTGATAAAAGAAGAAAAAATATCCATAAAGAACAAAAATTATGAAACAAACACACATATGGATCAAAACTAGATGCAGATTCTTTTAAAGTCAATTATTAATTTTGGAAATGAAAATAGCAACATTAAATTATGGGGTGCATGCTAATTTGGCCAAAGCCACAGACAAAATGACATAACTGGAACACTGTACTAAGGAATTGATCCAGAGGACTACAAAGGGATATACAGAAAACAGATGAAAAATCTGAAAGATAAGGGAAGAAGCACCAGGGAATGATTCAGAAGCTTTAGAATACCCCTAATATAAATTTCAGAAGTGGAGGGTACAGGAAATAAGGGAGAGACTCTATCTGAGAAGGTAATGTCTGACCATTCAGAATTTAAGAAGGAAACATACATGTTGAATTTGTGACTCTGTCATGGAGTTGATTTCCTCTTGTGCTTTGGAATCTTAATCTTCAAGCTTATGTTTTTGGGGTATTTCTTAGAAAGTTTAATGTTGTGGTGGTCATTTTTGGTTTTTTATGTATGTGTTTATTAGTTTCCCTCTCCTGAGTTCCAACGGCTGAGTCTGGTTTTACAATTGTGTCTAAACAGCTCACAGGTATCTACTCCAGAAACAAGTCTTAAAATGAATGTTTGGGCCTTTTTTCCCTGAGGTTCCCACAGAGAGAGTTTCTGAGTCAGTGGGCCCTTTGGTCTAGGTCCCAATATGCCTCCATTTCCCTTCCTTCCCTTGCTCTAGGCAGCAGCTCAATTCCAGGTGCAGTCAGATTTAGCCCTCAAAACTTTAAAAACTGCTGTGCATAAGTGTATCTTGCCTCAGATTAATGCCATCGACATGACTGCAAGCCTTATGGGAGCCAGTCTGGTCCTTGTTAACACACAGCACTGAACCCCAGCCACCTCTGCTTGCTTCCTCATCCAGAGCCTGCTTCCTAGAACCTGGTCCTAGAAGTCTGTAGGTTAAGCCTGTACATACTGCACTGTGTTTCTGTTTGGTGTGTGAATCACAAAATCATCTTGAGGAAATGTAATTCTGATTTTTTTAAAAGCTTTCTAATACCCTAGACTAACCTATTTTCCTGCAAAATGGGTAATTAAAATTTAAAAATGGATTCCTACATTGTCTTACTTTCTATGACTGTGGTGATAGAAAAAGTTATTCTCTAAACAAAAATTTACTTTACCAAATCAAATGTGAATTAATAGTGTCCATTTCTGCTACACATGACATGTCCTCAGTAAGTGGCCTCCCCACTAGTATGGTTGCCACTACTGCTCACAAGTAGAATTCCATGCTCAACATGAGTGAGTTGTGATAGTTCTCAAACACACTATGCCAGCATACATGCTAGTTACAGTGATTTTGTTGTTTAATTAAATAGTATGTGCACTGATTAAATATAAGTGCTAAAATGGTTTATTTCTCTGAAAATTTAGTTGAAAAGTTTCAAAAATCTTGCATATCTAAAGTTGCTAAATAAAAATGCTATTGAATTATATGTGGGTGAACCAATGCAGAGAACTAAGGAAAACTAATAAAAACCTAGAAGATTTCTTTGCAAGTGTTAAATCATGTACTACTCTAGAAAACTAAACCCGGAAATTAAAGGTTGAATTCTGTATATGGTTTATGCTACAAAAAATATACAGAAATCTAGTCAATAGATCTATACTCTAAGAAAAAAATTTAGCTCTACTTAAAAGTAGTGTAAATGAATGTGCATTTATACGTTTTCAGCCAAAATAAAATATTTACCATGAGCTTGTATTACTTTCATGGTTCTCTGCTTTAGCCAACTTTTTGATTATCCAAGGAGATGTCAGTCCCAATAGCTTTTACTGTATTTCTGTTACCATCAGAAAAACATTGGGAGGAAAATAAATTGGAGGACTTTGCTTACTTATGAAGACAAAAATGAGATGAAAAATTATCTAATTTGCAAACAAAACCTCAGAGCCCACTGGCTGGCTCTAAGGGTTTTTTTCTTATATCATTTCTATGCTCAGTTATGTAAATGGAGAAATGACAGGCTGTCAGTAATGTGTTTTTTGTGACAAAGTGTGTTTGGGGATTAGTCTTAGTTTGAAACTGTGTGATGTGGGACCAGGCAACATGAACTCAAGAAAGAACAAACCACTCTACTGGCTTGGGAAATCAGGACATAAGAGCAAGTGTCAGTCCTCTAGGCAAGCACTACCCTGCAGGTGCTAGCTCGTTGCTTCAGGTTAGCCTTTGCAGGGCTTTTGGAGAATGTCCTCATGATTATTTATTACCTTAGAAACAATCCACCCTGAATTTAGTCTTTAGGAGAATAGTCTTTAGGAGATTTCATCAAATTAAAAAAAAAATAGAAAGGAATTTTTTTTTTTTTTTTTTTTTTTTTTGCGGTACGCAGGCCTCTCACTGTTGTGGCCTCTCCCGCTGCGGAGCACAGGCTCCGGACATGCAGGCTCAGTGGCCATGGCTCACGGGCCCAGCCGCTCCACGGTATGTGGGATCCTCCTGGACTGGGGCACGAACCCGTGTCCCCTGCATCGGCAGGCGGACTCCCAACCACTGCGCCACCAGGGAAGCCCGAAAGGAAATTCTTAATAATTTTTTTTAGGTAGGACTAAAATCTATATAAGCAAAACAAATTTGATTTTGTTATAAAAAGTTGCCATGTATAAGACTACTAGTTTCAGAGATTTGCTTTCATTTGTAAAATGACTGAATCTAAAGACATAGAATAATAAAATTTAAAGCCTAAAATCACCAGGCTCTTTCAACCACCTCATTTCTACATGAAAATAAGACCTGTTATGAGAACTATCGCAGGCTTTCCCTAAGTAGAAAATAATTCAATATTTTTTTTACTTGCAAACACAGATGCAGAAACACAGATGCTGATTAACCTTTCAAAAGAGCCTCTTCTAATGACTACAGTGCCTGATAGGAGGAAAGTTGAGGGAATGAGGAAGGAGGAAACAAGATAGGCAACCTCTAGTTTTGATTATTTTTTGTGCTGTATAGACAGAAACATTTCTTGGGACCATAAGACCAGGGTTGCAGTTTATTACATTTCTAGAGCTCTTTTTTATTTAATTTTATGACCTCTCCAATCAATGCATGACAATATGCTATACAATATTGAGTGTCAGCAACAATGTGGAGAAACTGAGACGCTAATTTGCTGCTGGTGGGAATGCAAATTGGTACAACCACTAATAAAAAGTAAAGTTGAAGATATAATATGCTCTTTGTTCCAGTAATCACACTCCTAGGTACAGATCCTAGAGAAACTTTCCCATGTGTTGCTGCAACATTTACACCTTCACACACACACACACACACACACACACACACACACACACAAATGGAATTAACTTAAAAATCTAACATCAAGAGAATGAATAAACAAATTCTGATCTAGTCACACTAGGGGACCCTACACTGTAGCTAAAATGATTGAACTAGAAGTTGAAAAAGAGTATTTACAGCATGAATCATTTTTAAGAAGATTGAAAACATACACACACATAGATATTTTGCTTACCCACATATATATTGTGTGTATATTACATAGAAATATATTTATTTTAAATATATAATACACATTATGTTACATAATTATGTGTAAGCATAAATTTACATAGAAATAAAAAACACCACATTTAGGATAATGATTATTTCAATAGAGGGAGGAAAATAAAGGGTTCAGGAATGAGTACATGGGAGTTTAAACAGTATCTGTAGTATCACATTGCTTTAAAAGTGTAAAAGAAACACTAAAATAAATTTGGCATGCTTATATGATTTAGCAAAAGTTTCTAATGGGTTCTTATATTTTTACTATGTTATTTCTTTACTTTTCCCTATAGCTGAAATACAATTGATCCTTGAATAATGAGGGGGTGGGGCACCGCCCCTCCATGCTGTTGAAAATCCATGTTTAATTTATTGTTAGTCCTCCCTGTATGCAGTTCCTCCATATCCGAGGTTTTGCATCCTTAGATTCAGTCAATCAGACCTCAGTACTCTAGTATTTATTACTGAAAAACAATTCGGGTATAGGTGGACTCACACAGTTCAAACTCTTGTTGTTCAAGGATCAACTGTACTTCATAATTATAAAATACAGTCACTGCATATTTTTCCTAAGTTGAAGATTTGGCAAACTTCAACACCTAAATATGCACAGAAACAATAAAACAAACTAAATGACCAAGAGTCATGGTGTCAAGTACCCATTTTTCCAGAGAGTGTATGATTCTATACAGGAAGTAAGGTCCATACTACAACATTGTCTTTAATGGTGCATTTAATTTTTTTTTTTACATTTTAACCAATATCAGGTACATACTTCGAATATTGATTGCTTGCTGAATCTTTTGATGAATGAAAGATATTCCAGAGTCAGTGCAAAGAAATTTAGGGGTCTTTGTGTGGAGACACAAAATAAATGGAGGTTTTCCATTCACGATTTCCCGTGTTGTAAGGTATGTAGCTTTAATAATATCAGAAAATTAAAATTCTATGTTAGAAGCTAGAAAATGTGAAAGTACTAAAGGTAGGCTGTAAGTCTCCTCCCACTGCTTCTTTCAGAAGACCAGAGAGAAGGCACCCACCAACTGATTAAGTTTTTTCAGAGTTTACTGTGGGTATACCTCAGGTTGTTTGGGTCATTTAGATTTATGACTTGAAGAAAATTAAACTCATTTTAGGGAGACTTTAATCTGCTATAGAGGATCATGAAGACTAAACGATATTTCCCTAGCAATGGTTGTTTTTCTCCTCACTTTTTCTAATACTATTTCTTTTCTATTTGGGAAAATTTTAATATCAACATTTCAATTAAACTTTAATACTCCCTGCACTAATCTAAATTGGGAGAATCTCGACTATGCTACTGACTATATTATCTCCTTACTTGGTGTAGAATAGGTTTATTTACATTTTTTTCTATCCCTGCCTCAAATTTAACTATAATCCACAAAGGGAGAGATATAAATGCCTCTATAATACTGTATTTCTCATAGACATGACTTTAGCTTTTCTCAACTGCTACGTTTACATAATTCCTAAGATTATGTTCACAAGAACAAAACCATTTTTAAAGCCCTGAAGATCTGTTTTAACAGCTCAGGGGGAAGTGTGTTTTCAAAAGTATCAATGTGGAGGAGTTAATGATAAATTACATAAAGGGAATAAAACTAGTTTCAGAGATAAGATGAAGAGCAAGCCTTCACCTCCCAGATGTAACACCTATCCACTGCATAAGCAGATGGGCAAGAACTGTGTCTATTCAGATAACAGGCTTGAGCAACACTCAGGTCTTTGGGACCCTCCATCCAGTCTTAGTCTTTCTGAGGTTATAATGTTTCCTTCCTGGATCAAAAGAAGCTGAACTCAGCTACATGGGGACAGCTCTCCTGAGCATTTCTCCTTTTGACATAGAGCCTTTTGATTCAAGGAGAATAAATGGGACCGTGCACAGGCTTAAGTTAGTTTTTGAACTTTAGCTCTATTTTTCACAAGGCTAAATTTCACTCTAAGTCTGAGGCAAAAAGGAGCCTACTCCTTTTCTGCTGGGTTGTGCTTTCAGGTTAATTCCCAATTCCCTGGAGTGTACCACTAAAATTAAACCAGTATTGGAAGATTCCATATAAGTACCAGCTTCCCTGTCATTAGGGTCACGGCTATTACTAAATCTATAAAACTAAAACTCTGTACAAGTACCTAAATTGTTGTTTTTGTTATTATTTATAAAAAGTTGATGCTGCCACGGCAGTTAAAATGTGTGTTACTAAGCTGAGTGGAGAGTCAAAAAAAATCAACTGAATATTTAAAAGCACTTACTATGTGTTATAGCACTCAATTTTCATGCAAATATCGCAAAATGTTATCTTTTTTGCAGAGCCCTGTTAAATAACTTGGTTAAGGAACACACTTTGTAATATAAAATGTCGATTAAACATCCAGCGATTTCCAACTATAAAACAGTAATTTTTTTCCACTCTGTTATCCTTTGTGCAGCATTGGGGTTTTAACTATTGAGAGAAGAAGCAGAAGAATTACATTCCTTTTTACACATCAATAAAATATGCAATATGCTTACCAAGGTACTAAACTTAAGGAGATTTTTAGGACAGCATTCCATTCATCCTCAAGAAGGCTTACAACCTAGTTCAAATTAACAAGTTACAGCAACTATGGTGTAGCATTTGTAACAGACTTACTCTGGGATTGAAAACAACTCTAAAAGTTGGGTTGATTAAACACCGTGGTTTGAACAAATTGTAGAGCAATCAAGGCACCCAGGATTTGGAGAGCTGAGATCCCAAGCTCCTGAAAAAAGGGAGTCTCAGAGAAATGAGCTCCATATCCTGTATGCAATTTCCCCTCAAGGTATTTGCCAGTTCCCAGCTGTGCATATGCAGTATGAAATGCCAAGATCAAGCAGAAAGCAGCTGCTACAGGGCTATAAAAATAAGCAGAGGTTTCTATAATTTCACAATTCTTAGAAGACAAATATTGTAGTTCAAGGTTCACCAAGGAGGAGGGGAATTGACTACAACCCTGGTTGTCTATTAAAATCCCTGAAAGATTCTGCCATAGGAATAAAGGGAGTCCACTCTCTGTAACTGACAGAATAAGAAAAGAATATATAAAAAGTATGTTTTCTGACCACAATAAAATTGATCAAGAAATAAATAACAAAAAGATAACTATATCATTTCAAATGAATAAAATGTAAATATCATCTGGGCCAAAGAAAAATTTAAATTGATAATTAGAAAATATTTGGAAAATATGACATATTTCCACTTATTAAATGCTGTGTTTATGTAGCCTTACCCATATAAATTTTAAAAAGAAGTAAGGCTGAATATCAATTACCTAAACTTCCACCTCAAGGAGCAAAAAATTATTTTTAAAAACAGCAGAAATCAATGAAACAAAACAAGACATAAAATGGAAAAAAATTAACAAATGTAAGAATTGATTGTTAAAAATGAACAAAAGTAATAAGTTCCTAAGCAAACCAAAGAAGCAAAAAGAGAGAGAACACAAATTAACAATATAAAGAATGAAAGAGGACACATTACTACAGATTCCACAAAAATTAAAATGGGATGGCCAAGGGGAGCTTCAAGATGGCGGAAGAGTAAGATGTGGAGATCATCTTCCTCCCCACAAATACAACAGAAATACATCTACATGTGGAACAACTCCTACAGAACACCTACTGAATGCTGGCAGAAGACCTCAGACCTGCCAAAAGGCAAGAAAGTCCCCACGTACCTGGGTAGGGCAAAAGAAAAAAGAATAAACAGAGACAAAAGAATAGGGATGGGATCTGCAGCTCTGGGAGGGAGCTGTGAAGGAGGAAATGTTTCCACACACTAGGAAGCCCCTTCGCAGGCAGAGACTGCGGGTGGCGGAGCGGGGGAGCTTTGGGGCTGCGGACGAGAGCACAGCAACAGGGGTGCGGAGGGCAAAGCGGAGAGATCCCCGCACAGAGGATCGGTGCGGACCAGCACTCACCAGCCCAAGAGGCTTGTCTGCTCACACGCCGGGGTGGGAGGGGGGCTGGGAGCTGAGAGGGAGAGGACTGGGGTTGGCTGCGTGAACACAGCCTGAAGGGGCTAGTGCGCCACAGCTAACCGGGAGGGAGTCTGGGAAAAAGTCTGGAGCTGCCGAAGAGGCAAGAGACTTTTTCTTGCCTCTTGTTTCCTGGTGCGAGAGGAGAGGGGATTAAGAGCGCTGCCTAAAGGAGCTCCAGAGACTGGCGTGAGGTGCGGCTATCAGCACGGACCCGAGAGACGGGCATGAGAAGCTAAGGCTGCTGCTGCCGCCAACAAGAAGCCTGTGTGCAAGCACAGGTCACTATCCACACCTCCCCTCCTGGGAGCCTATGCAGCCCACCACTGCCAGGGTCCCGTGATCCAGGGACAACTTCCCCGGGAGAATGCACAGTGCGCCTCAGGCTGGTGAAACGTCATGCCGGCCTCTGATGCCGCAGGCTTGCCCCGCATCCGTACCCCTCCCTCCCCCCCTGGCCTGAGTCAGCCAGAGCCCCTGAAATCAGCTGCTCCTTTAACCCCGCCCTGTCTGAGTGAAGAACAGACGCCCTCAGGCGACCTACACGCAAGAGACAGAGCGATATCCAAAGCTGAACCCCAGAAGCTGTGCGAACAAAGAAGAGAAAGGGAAATCTCTCCCAGCAGCCTCAGGAGCAGCAGATTAAAACTCCACAATCAACTTGATGTACCCTGAATCTGTGGAATACCTGAATAGACAACGAATCATCCCAAATTGAGGAGGTGGACTTTGGGAGCAGTGATACATATATATTTTTTTCCCTTTTTCTCTTTTTGTGAGTGTATATGTGTCTGCTTCTCTGTGTGATTTTGTCTGTATACCTTTGCTTTTACCATTTGTCCTAGGGTTCTGTCTGTTTTTTGTTGTTGTTGTTGTTTTTTAGTACAGTTTTCAGCACTTGTTATCATTGGTGGATTTGTTTTTTGGTTTTGTTGCTCTCTTCTTTTTTTTTTTCTTACTACTTTTAAAAAAATGTGTTTCAATAATTATTTTTTATTTTAATAACTTTACATTATTTTAATTTTCTCTATTTTATTTTATTTTATCTGCTTCTTTCTTTTTTTTCTCCCTTTTATTGTGAGGCGTGTGGATGACAGACCGTTGGTGTTCCAGTCAGGCGTCAGGGTTGTGCCTCTGAGGTGGGAGAGCAAAATTCAGGACACTGGTCCACAAGAGACCTCCCAGCTCCACGTAATATCAAACGGCAAAAACCTCCCAGTGATCTCCATCTCAACGCCAAGACCCAGCTTCACTCAAGGACGAGGAAGCTACAGTGCTGGACACCTTGGACACCAAACAACTAGCAAGTCAAGAACATAACACCATCCATTAGCAGAGAGGCTGCCTAAAATCATAATAACGCCACAGACACCCCAAAACACACCACCAGACATGGACCTGCCCAACAGAAAGACAAGTTCCAGCCTCATCCACCAGAACAAAGGTACTAGTCCCCTCCACCAGGAAGCCTACACAACCCACTGAACGAAACTTAGCCACTGGGAACAGACACCAAAAACAACGATAACTACAAATGTGCAGCCTGCGAAAATGAAACCCCAAACACAATAAGATAAGCAAAATGAGAAGACAGAGAAAACACAGCAGGTGAAGGAGTAAGGTAAAAACCCACCAGACATAACAAATGAAGAGGAATTAGGCAGTCAACCTGAAAAAGAATTCAAAATAATGATAGTAAAGATGATGCAAAATCTTGGAAATAGAATGGAGAAAATACAAGAAATGTTTAACAAGGACCTAGAAGAACTAAAGAGCAAGCAAACAGTGATGAACAACACAATAAATGAAATTAAATATTCTCTAGAAGGCATCAATAGCAGAATAACTGAGGCAAAAGAACGGATAAGTGACCTGGAAGATAAAATAGTGCAAATAACTACTGCAGAGCAGAATAAAGTAAAAAGAATGAAAAGAATTGAGGACAGTCTCAGGGACCTCTGGTACAACATTAAATGCACCAACATTCGAATTATAGGGGTCCCAGAAGAAGAAGAGAAAAAGAAAGGGACTGAGAAAATATTTGAAGACATTATAGTTGAAAACTTCCGTAATATGGGAAAGAAATAGTTAATCAAGCCCAGGAAGCACTGAGAGTCCCATACAGGATAAATCCAAGGAGAAACACGCCAAGACACATATTAATCAACCTACCAAAATTAAATACAAACAAAAATATTAAAAAGCAGCAAGGGAAAAACAACAAATAACACAGAAGGGAATCCCCATAAGGTTAACATCTGATCTTTCAGCAGAAACTCTGCAAGCCAGAAGGGAGTGGCAGGACATTTTTAAAGTGATGAAAGGGAAAAACCTAAAACCAAGATTACTCTACCCAGCAAGGATCTCATTCTGATTCAATGCAGAAATCAAAAGTTTTACAGACAAGCAAAAGCTAACAGAATTCAGCACCGCCAAACCAGCTTTACAACAAATGCTAAAGGAACTTCTCTAGGCAGGAAACACAAGAAAAGGAAAGGACCAACAATAACAACCCCAAAACAATTAAGAAAATGTAATAGGAACATACATATCGATAATTAACTTAAATGTAAATGGATTAAATGCTCCAACCAAAAGAACTAGACTGGCTGAATGGATACAAAAACCACACCCATATATATGCTGTCTACAAGAAACCCACTTCAGACCTAGGGACAATACAGACTGAAAGTGATGGGATGGAAAAAGATATTCCATGAGAATGGAAATCAAAAATAAGCTGGAGTAGCAATTCTGATATAAGACAAAATGGACTTCAGAATAAAGACTATGACAAGATAAAAAGAACGACACTACGTAATGATCAAGGGATCAAACTAAGAAGAAGATATAACAATTGCAAATATTTATGAACCCAACATAGGAGCACCTCAATACATAAGGCAAGTAGTACCAGCCATAAAGAGGGAAATCGACAGTAACACAATCATAGTAGGGGACTTTAACACCCCACTTTCACCAATGGACAGATCATCCAAAATGAAAATAAATAAGGAAACACAAGCATTAAATGATACATTAAACAAGATAGATTTAATTTATATTTATAGGACATTCCATCCAAAAAAAACAGAATACACATTCTTCTCATATGCTCATGGAACCTTCTCCAGGATAGATCATATCTTGGGTCACAAATCAAGCCCTGGTAAACTTAAGAAAATTGAAATCGTATGAACTATCTTTTCTGACCACAGCACTATGAGACTAGATATCAATTACAGGAAAAAAATCTGTAAAAAATACAAACACAGGGGCTTCCCTTGTGGTGCAGTGGTTGAGAGTCCACCTGCCAATGCAGGGGACATGGGTTTGTGCCCTGGTCCGGGAAGATCCCACATGCCACGGAGCGGCTGGGCCCGTGAGCCATGGCCGCTGACCCTGCATGTCCGGAGCCTGTGCTCCGCAATGGGAGAGGCCACAACAGTGAGAGGCCAGTGTACCACAAAAAAAAAAAAAAAAAAATACAAACACTTGGAGGTTAAAAAATACACTACTTAATAACCAAGAGATCACTGAAGAAATCAAAGAGAAATCAAAAAATACCTAGAAGTAAATGACAATGAAAACACGATGACCCAAAACCTATGGGATGCAACAAAAGCAGTTCTAAGAAGGAACTTTAGAGCAATACAATCCTAACTTAAATAACAAGAAACGTCTCAAACAAACAACCTAAACTTACACCTAAAGCAATTAGACAAAGAAAAAGAAAAAAAAACCAAAGTTAGCAGAAGGAAAGAAATCATAAAGATTAGATCAGAAAAAAATGAAAAAGAAATGATAGCAAAGATCAATAAAACTAAAACCTGGTTCTTTGAGAAGATAAACAAAATTGATAAACCATTAGCCAGACTCATCAAGAAAAAGAGGGAGAGTACTCACATCAATAAAATTAGAAATGAAAAAGGAGAAGTAACAACTGACACTGCAGAAATACAAAGAATCATGAGAGATTACTACAAGGAACTATATGCCAATAAAATGAGCAACCTGGAGAAAATGGACAAATTCTTAGAAATGCACAACCTTCTGAGAGTGAACCAGGAAGAAATAGAAAATATGAACAGACCAATCACAAGCACTGAAATTGAGACTGTGATTAAAAATCTTCCAACAAACAAAAGCCCAGGACCAGAAGGCTTCACAGGCGAATTCTATCAAATATTTAGAGAAGAGCTAACACCTATCTTTCTCAAACTCCTCTAAAATATAGCAGAGGGAGGAACACTCTCAAAATCATTCTACGAGGGCTTCCCTGGTGGCGCAGTGGTTGAGAGTCTGCCTGCCAATGCAGGGGACGCGGGTTCGAGCCCTGGTCCGGGAAGATCCCACATGCTGCGGAGCGGCTGGGCCCGTGAGCCACAACTACTGAGCCTGCGTGTCCGGAGCCTGTGCTCCGTAACAAGAGAGGCCGCGATAGTGAGAGGCCCGCGCACTGCGATGAAGAGTGGCCCCCGCTCGCCGCAACTGGAGAAAGCCCTCGCACAGAAACGAAGACCCAACACAGCCAAAAATAAATAAATAATAATTAAAAAATAATAATAATAATAATTTCCAGACCAAAAAAAAAAAAAAATCATTTTACGAGGCCAATATCACCATGATACCAAAACCAGATAAAGATGTCACAAAGAAAGAAAACTACAGGCCAATATCACTGATGAACGTAGATGCAAAAATCCTCAATAAAATACTAGCAAACAGAATCCAACAGCACATTAAAAGGGTTATAAAACCCATGATAAAGTAGGGTTTATCGCAGTAATGCAAGGATTCTTCACTATATGCAAATCAATCAATGTGATACACCATATTAACAAATTGAAGGAGAAAAACCATATGATCATCTCAATAGATGCAGAGAAAGCTTTCAACAAAATTCAACACCCATTTATGATAAAAACCCTCCAGAACGTAGGCATAGAGGGAACTTTCCTCAACATAATACAGGCCATAGATGACAAACCCACAGCCAGCATCGTCCTCAATGGTGAAAAACTGAAACCATTTCCACTAAGATCAGGAACAAAAAATGTTTCCCCAATCTCACCACTATTATTCAACATAGTTTTGGAAGTCCTAGCCAGAGCAATTAGAGAAGAAAAAGAAATAAAAGGAATGCAAATGGGAAAAGAGTAAGTAAAGCTGTCACTGTTTGCAGATGACATGATACTATACATAGAGAATCCTAAAGATGCTACCAGAAAACTACTAGAGCTAATCAATGAATTTGGTAAAGTAGCAGGATACAAAATTAATGCACAGAAATCTCTGGCATTCCTATACACTAATGATGAAAAATCTGAAAGTGAAATTAAGAAAACACTCCCATTTACACTGCAACAAAAAGAATAAAATATCTAGGAATAAACCTACCTAAGGAGACAAAAGACCTATATGCAGAAAATTATAAGACACTGATGATAGAAATTAAAGATGGTACAAATAGATGGAGAGATATACCATGTTCTTGGATTGGAAGAATTAACATTGTGAAAATGACTATACTACCCAAAGCAATCTACAGATTCAATGCCATCCCTATCAAACTACCAATGGCATTTTTCACAGAACTAGAATAAAAAATTTCATAATTTGTATGTAAACACAATAGCCCCCGAATAGCCAAAGCAATCTTGAGAAAGAGAAATGGAGCTGGAAGAATCAGGCTCCCTGACTTCAGACTATACAACAAAACTACAGTAATCAAGACAGTATGGTACTGGCACAAAAAAACAGAAATATAGATCAATGGAACAGGATAGAAAGCCCAGAGATAAACCCACACATATATGGTCACCTTATCTTTGATAAAGGAGGCAAGAATATACAGTGGAGAAAAGACAGCCTCTTCAATAAGTGGTACTGGGAAAACTGGACAGCTACATTTAAAAGAATGAAATTGGAACACTCCCTAACACCATACACAACAATAAACTCAAAATGGATTAAAGACCTAAATGTAAGGCCAGACACCATCAAATTCTTAGAGGAAAACATAGGCAGAACACTCTATGACATAAATCACAGCAAGATCCTTTTTGACCCACCTCTTAGAGAAATGGAAATAAAAACAAAAATAAACAAATGGGACCTAATGAAACTTAAAAGCTTTGCACAGTAAAGGAAACCATAAACAAGACAAAAATACAACCCTCAGAATGGGAGAAAATATTTTCAAATGAAGCAACTGACAAAGGATTAATGTCCAAAATTTACAAGCAGTTCATGCAGCTCAATATTAAAAAACAAACAACCCAATACAAAAATAGGCAGAAGACCTAAACAGACATTTCTCCAAAGAAGATATACAGATTGCCAACAAACACATGAAAGAATGCTTGACGTCATTAATCATTAGAGAATGCAAATCAAAACTACAGTGCGATATCATCTCACACCAGTCAGAATGGCCATCATCAAAAAATCTACAAACAATAAATGCTGGAGAGGGTGTGGAGAAAAGGGAACCCTCTTGCACTGTTGGTGAGAATGTATATTGATACAGCCATTATGGAGAATAGTATGGAGGTTCCTTAAAAAACTAAAAATAGAACTACCATATGACCCAGCAATCCCACTACTGGGCATATACCCCGAGAAAACCATAATTCAGAAGAGTCATGTACCAAAATGTTCATCGCAGCTCTATTTACAACTGCCAGGACATGGAAGCAACCTAAGGGTCCATCAACAGATGAATGGATAAAGAAGATGTGGCACATATATACAATGGAATATTACTCAGCCATAAAAAGAAACAAAACTGAGTTATTTGTAGTGAAGTGGATAGACCTAGAGTCTGTCATACAGAGTGAAGTGAGAAAGAGAAAAATAAATACCTTACGCTAACACGTATATATGGAATCTAAAAAATAAAAATAAAAATAAGGTCACGAAGAACCTAGGGACAATACGGGAATAAAGACACAGACCTACTAGGGAATGGACTTGAGGCTATGGCGAGGGGGAAGGGTAAGCTGGGTAAAGTGAGAGAGTGGCATGGACCTATATACAGTACCAAACGTAAAATAGAGAGCTAGTGGGAAGTAGCCACATAGTGCAGGGAGATCAGCTCGGTACTTTGTGACCACCTAGAGGGGTGGAATAGGGAAGGTGGGAGGGAGGGATACGCAAAAGCTAAGAGATATGGGGACATATGTATATATATAACTGACTCACTTTGTTATAAAGCAGAAACTAACACACCATTGTAAAGAAATTATGCTCCAATAAAGATGTTTAAAAAAAATGGGATGGCCAACAAGCACATGAAAAGATGCTCAACATTGCTAATCATCAGAGAAATGCAAATCAAAACCACAATGAGATATCACCTCAACCTGTCACAATGGCTATCATCAAAAAGAACACAAATAACAAACGTTGGAAAGGATGTGGAGAGAAGAGAACCCTCGTACACTGTTGGTGGGGATGCTAATTGGTGCAGCCACTGTGGAAAACAGTATGGAGGTTTTTTCAAAAACTAAAAAATATACCCAGCAATTCTACTTCTAACTATATATCCAAAAACAAAAATCAAAAACACTATTTTGAAAAGATACATGCACCTCAATGTTCATAGCAGCATTATTTACAATAGCCAAGATATAGAAGCAACTTGTGTCCATCAACAGATGAATGCATAAAGAAGGTGTGCTTCATATATACAATGGAATATTACTCAGCCATAAACAAGGAATGAAATTTTGCCATTTGAAGCAACATGGATGGAGAGCATTATGCTAAGTGAAGTAAGTCAGGCAGAGAAAGACAAATACTGTATGCTTTCATTTATATGTGGAATCTATAAAATACAATAAACTAGTGAATGTAACAAAAAAGAAGACTCACAGATAGAACAAACTAGAGGTTACCTATGGCAGGGGTAGGGGTAATATAGGGGTGGGAGATTGGGAGGCACAAACTATTGGGTATAAGATAGGCTCAAGGATGTATTGCACAACACAGAAATATAGCCAATATTTTATAATAACAGTAAATGGGAAGTAACCTTTAAAATTATATAAATATTAAATTTTTAAAAATAAATAAAAGTAAATATTACAAGGGTAGTATGCTCATATGGCAAGAATCATGAAACTGGAAGTTTAAGGATCTCCTTACTAAGGTAAAGAGCATGAAGGATTTGCAATTCAAAGATTTCTTAAGGCAAATGCCAAGCTTCCATGGTGCCTGTGTATGTGATGATTAAAAGGGGTAGGGGAGATAAATAATAAATCACTTTACCTCAAAAAATATAAAATGGTAATAAAAGTGTACTTTGAAAAACTGTCATAAAGTATGATATTGAGATTAAATGGACAAATTTCAAGGAGAAATAGAAAGTCTGATTAGTTCTATATCTTATAATAAGATTTAATCTGTATTATAGCAACTTCTCAGAAAGATAACTACAGGTCCATATAACATTACTGGTAAATTCTGTCAAGCATGGAAAAAATAAGACCAATTTGATACAAAACATTCTAGAAATTAAAAAAGATAAAACATTTCCAATTTCTTCTGGGAGGCCACCTTAACCTTAAGAATATAGAAGAAAATCACAGAACAATGACAAATACTGATGCAAAATTGCTAAACTAAACATAACAAATTAAGCTCCAATTTACAATGTTGAGGAAGTTTCCCTCTGTAACTAGTTTACTGAGAGATTTTACCAGCAATGTATGTTGGACACTAAATGTTTCTTTCTTTCTGCATTTCTTGAAATGATCATAGGAATTTTCATTTTTAGTCTATTAATGTGGTGGATTACTCTTAAGGATTTGTGAATGTAAAAGCAATATTACATTCCTGGGATAAAACACATTCAGTCATGATGTATTATCCTTTTTATATATTGTTGGATTCTATTTGCTGAAATTTTGTTAAGAATGTTTGTATCTATGTGTCTGAAGACAATTCTCCATGGGTTTTTCTATACATCTCCTGAGTTCCTCTCTGCAGCTCTCTTCTCTCATGTACTTTACCTTGTGATCTCTAGCATCCTTAGCTTCCCCAGATTCCTACCTCTGCCTCTTCATTTTAGGAAGATCATCAAGTTCTTCCTGGGTTCCCCCTCCTTATGCAGAAACCTGGAAATGCTCCAGACATTAAGCTGGGGCAAGCACAGTGCTCACCTGATTTGTTTTCAGTCTCTCAAGAATGGATCAGTGTCTTTTACTGACTGAAGATCAATGTTTTGAGATACATCATTTTGTATATTTTGTCTTTTTCTTGTTTTTTTTTTAGTTGTTTCAGGTGGGAAGATAAATCCAATTCCTGCCACCCATATTGTACTGAAGTAGAATTAGACTTTTATTCCATATTTAATTTTATTCTTCAATAAATCTCCCAAGCTCCCTCTCTCAGCTAAAGGTATCACCATCCACACAGTTGCTCACACCAGAAAGTTGGTGTTATCCGTGATTCTTCCCATTTGTTCACTTGTACAATCCAAGCCAGTCTTACCAAGTCTTCTCCAAAATATACCAATAATATATTGACTTTTTGCCACTAGCATTGCCACCACCTCTAGATCAAGTCACATGTAGGTATGTGAATTTGCATAATATGACCTCTGAAAGGCATCAGTTTTCCAGAATCCATAAAGGAACTCTGATAGATAGTATCAGAGAACTTCTAAAATACAAGGTGAATATAGGAGGTTCTACATTTATGCTGGTCTATATGAAAGTGAAAACAAACTTCATTAAGAGTAGGAAAGAAAGGAATCCAAATTTTGATAGAAAGGGGGCAAAAGGAAAATCAACCATACCTTCTTCTCAATGTATTATTATAATCTGAACAGAACTATTTGCAAGTATCTAGCTACCAAGAATATTAGCTCAAAAATATTCCCTCCCACTCCATCCTCAGTCCCATTCATTGAGGGGAAAACAGCTTGGGAAACAGGAGCAAAAATGCTCCTTAACATTCTTCTTAGGTACAGAGAAATCATTCTGCTATATATAGAATCCCTGCTTATAGTTGAAAGTTCATAGGCATATGCAAATTACTCAATATGTTATTCATTCATTCATCCACTCATTCATAAAACATCTTTGGGTACCTACTATGTTCCAGGATCTTGAGTTCTAGGATTATAATTATGAATAAGACACAGTCATTGTTCTCAGGTAGTTCATCTTCTAATAAACGAAAGTAGACTTATGAATACAAAAACAAAGAAACCATCTCTGGAAAGCTAATTTTTTAAGTGACAATACCTTTTTCTTTTACTTTATACAATCTCAAAGATTGTGTACAAACCTTCAAGATTGAAGGTTGAGGACATGAGCAATTATTTGAGCAATTATTATGAGCAATTATATATTATATGAGCAATTATTTCCACCAAGATCTTGTGCTAGTGCAAAAGAACTCTAAGAACAACATTTTAGGCACTTACACAATCAAAATGTTTAAAGTATGACTTATTACTTCTTCAGCTATCTTGTATTTTGGCCTGTGAGCTCCTACTCTGCTGGAGATAGCAGCTTATCTCTTTTGTTGATGTGTATGGGAAAGGGCTAATGACCGACCTTGTTCATTTTGGGCAAAATTATTTAATGTAAATACGTGTTAAAGAAAACTACATTTTAACATATTCTGGGTGTTTATATTTTGTTTGGTAGTTTTAATTTTCTGAACTGGTAGATGTCTTCATGATAACATCTTAAAAAATCAGAGTACCAGTATCAGGTCTTATGCTAAAGATTTAACTTACAGTATCAACTAGGATTGTATTTAATGGCAAAAATCAAAAACTAGTACTGACACAAATAAGTTAGAAAATTATTTGTTTAAAACACAAATTCTGGGCTTCTCTGGTGGCGCAGTGGTTGAGAGTCCGCCTGCCGATGCAGGGGACACGGGTTCATGCCCCGGTCCGGGAAGATCCCACATGCCCCAGAGCAGCTGGGCCCATGAGCCATGGCCACTGAGCCTGCGCGTCCGGAACCTGTGCTCCACAACGGGAGAGGCCACAACAGTGAGAGGCCCGTGTACCGCAAAAAAAAAAAAAAAAAAAAAAATCTGAAGGTAGGCTGTTTGGGGTTATACAAGCTGCAAAAACGTCAAAGAGGGGCACTGTTCCTTCTGTCTTTTTATTCCAATTTAAAATTTTGGCTTTCACCCACAGGATGTTAAGATAGCCTCTGTACTTCTATTAATCAAAACCATTTTTGATATTCCACATAGGAATCATGGAGTAGGGCAAATGAGATGTCAGGTGAGTTTGCGCATTATATAAACTTCCTGGCAACATTACCCAAAGTCTTTCTCTTATATCATTGGCTAAACTGGAGTCACAGTTGTAAAAGACGGACATATTTGTAAAAGGACATACTTGTAAAAGTCATACTTGTAAAAGAAACTTGAAGGACCAAGACAGCCAGGGAACATCCCTACTTCTATCACCAGGGAAAACACAAGAGACTGGGACTTCAGAAGAATCTACACACATTACCTCACTGGATCCTTATACAAACTTAGTGAAGTATGTATGGAGCACCTACATTGGAGCTATGGATTTTCAAGTGTTATAATATTTTTCTCATTACTTTCTGATTTTACAAAGAGCAGCATCAAGAAGGATGCCTTAAATATTAAACTTTTAGTTGTGCGTGGGGACAGGAAGCAGAGAATAGAAGCAGGCAAGGCTAATTTACCACAGGAAACATGAAGGAGCTTATGCTTGATTTTGCTTTGAGAAGCAGATATGAGAGGAGCATGAACGAGGCATGATGACTAAATATAATATGCTGCCCTGGATGGGATCATGGAACAGGAAAAGGTCATTAGGTAAAAACTAAGAAAATCTAAATAAAGCATGGACTTTAGTTGATATGAATATATCAGTATTGGCCTATTAATTGTATCCAGTGTACCATACCAGTGTCAGATGTTAACAACAGAGGAAACTGGGTGTGTAGTATATGGGAACTATTAATTTTTCTGTAAATCAAAAGCTGTTCTAAAAATAAAGTTTATTTAAAAGAAAAAAATCAGTGCAATACCTAAAATTGTCTACTTGAACTCTTAGAAGAAAAATAGCATGACTGAAAGAGTTATCAATGATGGACATTTATACACTTTTCAAACTTCAAATTCATATATATACATATATGAATGCACAGATTAGTCTCTGCACACTACAGATTTAGAAATTCTATAAATTCATATGAAAGCACATCATATTCCATAACCAGGAAAAGACATTTAACATAGCAGAAAAGACATTTAGTTGCACAGTGATTCCAATTAAATAAAAAATAAAGGCTTAAAAGCAATTACAAAGGGTTTTAGAGTCTCCACAAAGAAAGTCATGTAATTTTTATTTAATTATGTAGATGCTTTATTTTGATTAATAAAAATAGATAATAAATTAGATTTAAGTACTCAAGGAAAGGCCAAGCCTCACCTGGTCCCTTGTTGTCAATTGTATGTCTACCTCATGGCATAGTCTATTTAAAAGTGTATTAAAACACTTATTTTTGTTAAATTAATATAAAGTGTTCTAAAATTAATGTCTTGACACTTTGTGTCAATATTGTAAGTAATACTCAAAATAAGGTCACTTTCTCTATATTAAGACAATGGAACAAAAGATGGCAAAAATATATATACATAGGGATGACTCAATTTTTGCACCACATTGAACTGATTAAGAGTAACACTTGGTTTCAGACAGACCTAGGAACTCACCAGGTTCTGTCGCTCACCAAGTCTCAGTTTTCTCACCTATTAGATATAACAAGAGTACCTAAATAATCAGGCTGTTGTGAGAATAAATGAGTTAATTCTGTAAAATATCAGGCATATAGTCTCAGGAATTGACAACTGCACTTCTCTTCACAAGTAATCCAGGTCACATGTCTTTACTGTGTTAGTGAAAGGGCCTTATTTCCATTAACACAGTAAAGAAAGCAAAGACTTGCTTCACTTAGCACGTTCGTAGGGCAGGGCCTAGAGCTAAATCCTTTAGCACTGAGTTGGCAGCAGGCATCCAGCTCAGAGTCCTGCTGCAGGATTCGCATGTAAATAGGACAGCCTTTTCCTTCCAAGAGTCTTACAGCAGCAGAAGGCTTATTAAGCTCTTAAGCAGAAACCTGGAGAAGACTGAAGAAGACTGGAGAAGGACAGTCTCAAATCCAAGGTGAAGCAATTGTGTGGGATCAATAAGGAGAGAAGCCATCAGAAGTACCAAGTGCCCTAGCGGCTCCTTTGCAAATGACTCCAGCTTGGAACATCTGCTCTAAATTTTCTGCTTTGGTCCACATCTTAGTAGGCAATTCAGATTTGCACACAAGTAACTGTAATTCTAGCCAATTAGTCTGGCAGACTTATTGCTCTGGGGCTAGGAAGATTTACCCATTTTGTGGTCAGACACATGAATCCCAATGCTTTTTCATGTAATAGCTATACCCTTGGGCTCTTCAAAATCAGTTTTTTCACCTATTAAAAGGAAGTAATAACTTCTACCAAATATGTTTGTCATGATGACAAAATAAAAGAGATAAATATAAGGAATGTATCACATTTATAATAAATAATAAATAAGGAGCTTTATTATTATAATGATCATCAGCAAACTGTAGTAAAAATGGGAAGCCTGCTGGAGAAGGAACAGGCAAGAGAGAGAAGATTCTTGGGAAGAGAATTTCACATAGCTGAAATCTCCAGGAAAGGAGCAGCACCAGAAGTGTCACATATACTGCAAGAATGGCAGATGGTTGGTAATATCAGAGTGCATGGTTGAAGCTGAGAAAGGAGGAAGCTAGTACGAGTTCAGTTTGGAAAGATAAGGTCAAGAGCCATGCCATAAATTTCACTGCCTGACACATCACTGGGGTCATCATTTCAAATGTCAGGGATCCTATGATAGAAAAAGATATACCCATAGCCAAATGCCTGTTGAATATGCAATAAAAATTAGCCTTTGATTTTTTTTTTTAACTTTTGCTTGTGCAGTTTGCCTCTTTATTCTCTAAAGTTTCATTTTGGTGTGATGGAAATAATCCAAAATTAGATGATGGTGATGGTTGGCCAACTCAGCGAATATACTAAAAACCATTGAGTTAGACACTTTAAATGGGTGAAACTTTGATATGTAAATTAAATCTCAACAAAGCTGTAAAGACATGGAGTAAAAAAAATAACTTCTTGTTAACTGAGATTTCTGGGAAGCAATATAGAATAACAAAAAATGAGAATTTTATAATCTGAGAAACCAGGACATATATTTTTGATAGCCCTTTACAGCTGAGTGACACTTAGCTCTGTCACTTGACAGTGGCAAGTTATTTGACCATTCTGGGACCATTTTTCTCATTGTTGCAATGAGGGTTAGTACTCTTCTGGCAGTGGTGCTGCTAGGACTGCGTGAGAATATAAATGTAAATGTGCCGGCACAGTCCATGACAGCCGTTCAGTAAACAACGACAGCTATCATTTTAATTTTATTATTATTTGTAAAACAACAGCTCTCATCTATTAAGGCTAATGCAAAGCAGCGTGACAAACTTTTATGGTTCTGAGTGTAGAAACCATAAACTGGAGCACGTCAGCTTTGGTCAGGTCAGAGCTTGCAGTCTGACCCTGGGGCCATTGTCCAAGTCTTGCCCCCCAGTAACAGCTCCTGTTACTCCTACTCAGACCTGCATATATACAAGCATTCAAACAAAATCATTTCTTGAATAATTCAGCCAGAGGTTGTGACACTGGACAAAACCTTGTTATTTTCACTCCCTCTACAGCAAATTTGATATTTCTCACAGAAAGTATACCTGACAGACTTGCTTTCCAGGTCAGCAGAGACTTCCATACTCATACAGACTCTGCTACCTTGCATTATTTATTTAAGGAAGTGAGGCAAAGGAAAAGAAGCTAAATTCAGAAACTGAAATTTCCCATGAAGAACAAAAGCTAGCCACTAAATTCACAGGGCCTACATGCTACAGGAAAAAAAAAAAAAGCCAATTACTGATGAACTTGAAGAAACTTGCAATATTCTGTCAAAATAAAGCCTGAGATTTTGATTAATTGTTGTATTTCATTTCACTCTATAGGTTTGGCTTTTTATAATAAACACACAAAAATCACCATAATGTAGCAAAAATATTTAAAATTTTAGTATGGCTCTGGTGATATTTTGAAAGGTGTTCAAACTATAAATTATGAGTGTTTCTTGCATAGCTCTCATTTTCACAGAGGTTCTCTACTCCACCCCACACAACCACCTAGTGGATAAGTTATTGTTATCACCATTTTCACCCACTTTTTGTTAATGAGGAATCAGACTCAAAGAGGAAAAGTAACTTACCTAAAGACACAGCTAATAAGTGACAGAGACAAGACTCCAACTCAAATCTTCTGATTCGTGCTATTTTCCCAGAATAATCTCTAGAGGTATTGAGATTTCACATCACATGTCCACTGAATCTCAATATATGGGATTATAAAATTTAAATATGAGGGAAAATCTATGTAAAAAGAGCAAAATAAGCCTGAATAATTACTCTCCTTTTCCCTTAACTAACAAAATAGCAAACAAACAAGCAAAAGAATATTTTTTTTAAAAAAACTACCTGACAGCAGCCAAAAAGTGAACACTGTCTATGCCCCCAAACTTCAAAACTCCTAGTCAAAGAAGGAAAGATAAGATTTTACAGGGAAGAGGGAAGAGGGAAGAGGCCCCGTACAAAACAGTGCAGCAAAATTCCTGAGAACTCTCAGGAAATCTCTCAAATACAAAGAAAGAAACTGCGAGAGTAGTGTCTTTGTTCCAATCCTGACTGAGGAGTAATGGAAACACTTATTGGGGAAAATAAGTAAATGGGGAAAATGAACAAAAGGACTGATGGACAGAAATAAAGCCTCTCCAACCACATGCGGACCTGGAAAAATGGGCTAAAATCTACATGTTCCCCATGGGAATGGAAATTCCAACTTCCCAACCGAAAGGAGTGAAATGTCATACAATACATTTCATAGACTTTCAGAAAAGTGTAGATCAAGTAAATCGGGGTACCTCTGCATTTGAGTTCCCCTCTCCCTCTGACAATTCTCCAGGCTACAAGAAAATAGAAAGCATATGAAAGGCCCAGTCTTCATACTGTTGCTGAAGGAGAAAAGACACAATTCTCAAAGACAGTGAGACACTACACCAGACTGAATTAAAGCCTTGCACAGAACCACCCAAGCAAAAGCAGGATGACAGAATTGATATGGCAACTAAACAAAGGTACTGCAGTAAAAAGAAAAGGAAAATCTTTTGTATGATAAAAATCTAACCTAGAAAGAAACATATCCCCTCAGCAAAGAGAAGAAAAATCATCACGCTATAGAACAAATTTTTGAGTATCAGCTGAACCAACAGGAACTGAAAACTGATCTTGTATCATGTTTAGAATAAGATTTTTTTAAACGGTGTGAGGGATTACTGACCTACATGTATATGTATGATATTGAGGATCATATTTATTTAAAAATGATATATTGAAAAATTAATATTCCAGACAAAGAGACACGTGTTAATTATAGCAATAGCATGATGTATTTAAACAAAAAGGAGAAAGAAAAAAGAAAAGACACAGAGGTTTACAGAGATTAAGTAGCATATTCAGGTGTGTGAAGCTAGTGAATATCACAGCCAGGATATCTCCCCAAAAAGTGTTAGGGTATTTATAGAATTGCTTCCAAACTGATGTAAGAATTTAAAGACTAAGTGTATCTACCTACTCCATAAACCCTCCTCATGGATAGTTCAAACTAACAACTCCAAGAATTTTAAAAAGAAAGTAGGACCCATTGGCTGGGTTTTGTGGACAAAGAAAAAAAAAAGTAGAAATTGATTCAAATTGCCATATTTCATTTTCTCCCCTAGGTCAAACAGAAAGATACTTTCATTATCCAGGTGTTCACTCAGAGCTGGCCAACTGACCGTCATGAACCCAACCCAGCAGCTATTGAGCCTCCACTTTTTTCTACTTTGCTGGTTCTTACAGCGGGAGTAATTGGACTCATGTTGGGTCTGGAGACATCATCTTAACAACCAAGAGGTATAACCCTAACCTCTGGCCAGGATCCAGATTCTTATAATCCTCTGCCTACACCAAGCAGATCTGCTTCAATCTGTTCTCTGTTCTCCAAGCTGTATCTACCTATCAGTGCACTCACCAGGATAGATTAGTCTCTGCTGTGATAATTTTTAAAGAATCACTCTCTGTATATCTCCTCTGGGTACTGGTGGGCATTTCTGACTTCTGCTGTCCTCACTTTCCCATCTAGAAAATCACAACGGCAGTAGCAGTGGACTGGAGTGTGGTGCATCAACAGTTAAATGTTTCCACCAAGATGTGGCACATATGATGACTTCTTGAGCAGAGCAAGTCAACTCAGTGGCCTAATTTCAAGGACAAAGAGAAGTATAATCTCCCATATGCCAAATACTAGAGCAGAACTAAGTATCGAGTATTAGAAGTAAGATCTTCTGCAATCAAAATCATTAACTGAGTTCTAATTAAGTCCTAAATAGAGGTGTGGGAGTATACTATCATTAACTTGGCTATCTTAAGTAAAAAAATTTTTAATTCATACTGTCAAGTATTGCTAAACTGTACAAAGTTACATTTGACTTACTGCCAACTTTAAACTAAAGCATGTGTTATCCTAGAATACAATCAGAGTCATTTTTATGCCTTTATTAAGAAGATGAAATTGTAATGACATTATGGTAGCTACTCTCCATATAAAGACCAACACCTTGCTTCCTTTTTTTCTTGGTCTCTCCCAGGTAACATCATCACAAAGAGGAATTTCTAAAATTGAAATCGTTGAAATGAGACACCTAAAGACCAAAGCAAGCACAGGTGAAAGAGAACCACTTTCTTCTTGTGTGACTTTCCCTGAGGGTTTTGGTCTCTCTGGTAGCGCAGCTGTTGTCCACACAGTAGGATGTTGTTGGGATAAGTGACAGTGATAGAAAAAGGAAAACTGTATCCCATATTTTTGAGCACAATATTGCTGTAGCTCAGGAACTTGGGCCAAGTGAACAGGGAAAGTATCCAAAATTGGCCAAGAAATGTTTCTTTCAAGGTACTTTATCCATGACAGTTGTTGTGGTAGTTAATTTTATGTTCAACTTGACTGGGCCACGGGGTACCCAAATATTTGCTCAACATTATTCTGGGCATGTCAGTGACAGTATTTCTGGATGAGATTAACATTTGGATTGGTAGACTGAGTAAAGCAGCTTGCCCTCCCTAAAGTTGGTGGCTCTCATACAATCAACTGAAGGCCTGAATGGAACAAAAATGTGGCCCTCCCACAAGAAAGGGGGAACTCCTTCTGCCTGTTTGAGTTGGGACATGGGTCTTCTCATGCCTTTATAGTTGAGCTGAAATATTGGTTCTTCCTGAGTCTTGAGCCTGCCAGCTTTTGGACTAGAACTTGTACCATGAGCTTGCCTGGTTCTCAGGCCTTTGATTGTGGACTGGACTTACACCACTGGTTCTCCTGGATCCCCAGGTTGCCAACTGCAAATATTGAGGTTTCTCAGCCTCCTTAATCACGTGATCCAATTCCTTATCATAAATCTCTTTCTATATACACGCATCCTATTCATTCTGTTTCTCTAAAGAACCCTGACTAATACAGTTGTCAATTGTTTTCTAATCAGCTAATGTTTCCAATGGCTGGGTTATCTAACATAATAACAAAGTAAGACATGTGCACCATTGTTTAAACCAGTGCTTCTCAAACATTACTGTGCGTATACATTCCTGGGGATCTTGTCAAAATGCAGATTCTGACTCACAGGACTGAGGTGGGGCCTGAGACTCTGCATTTCTGACAAGATCCCAGATGATGCCAACGCCAAGTGCTACAGATCCATGTACCTACTTTGAGCAGCAAAGATGTCAAAACTCCATCTCTACTTCCAAGGAAAGCGACTAGACTTCTACAGGCCTAGCAACCTCTGCTGCATTATTGTCAGTCCTAGGCCCTTTCCTATATCAAGGCAAAGCTGTAGTTAAAAGTATAAATCAGGGGTCATCTGTGAGGGAAATGAATGTCGCTCACAGTAGCTGGTTTCTATTTCCACTGTCAGCAAGCCACAAATTGGTATCTGTCTGTGCATGAAGAAGAAAAATGGAAATGGATAAAAACAAAAGCACTTCCCCTTGGGCAGAAACAATCCACTCTTCCAAGTATTATTTTCTGACTACATAACTGTGACAGGCGGAACTTCATCCTCTAAGTGGAACTAAGTCCACACTGCAATACTTTGCTTCCTTAGAACACTGCCCTATCAATGCATCCTCTTGACAAGTACCTGAGCTTGTTTGCCTATCTCAGCATAACAGAGAAGTGTGCATTTCTGAGCTACTTTTCATGGTGTCAATCCTATTTATTGATAAGAAAAATTATGCCATATATTAAAATGTCATTTAGCCAGTTTTGGAAAGAAAAGCCTTCATTTGTGATAATTCAAATATGCTCTCAATACCCATGTTAGAGGTTACAGAAAACAAAATGTCAACTCCATTTTCCATTTAGTTTTAAGTTAAAAATTTGCAATAACGTGTCCTGACTTGACAAAAGCACTTGTTTAATCAGTAAATGCTACCACGTTTACCCAGCAGACACCAGGCTAATGAAACAGGAAAATTTCACCACGAATGACAAGCGTCAGGTGCAACCTCTATAAGAAAAAAATACATTCTGTTTTATCCAGACTTCTAAACAGTAAGCCTCATGACTAGAGGTAGCAGCCCAGGTTAGAAGACTTGGCGTTTCATCAGATCCATAACCTATTCTTTGGACTGCCCACTATTTTAAACTGTTTTGTGACAGAGAATATCATGCAGGTGTGAAACAAGGGAGTTAAAAGGTGCTTTCACTCACTTTACATTATGAATTCCACCCAGTGAAACTGTTCACTTCTGCTCTTCCCTTTTAACATCATCCTGACTTTCTCATTTCCTCGGCTGCATTGGTAGGTGTTTTGACACTTGACACTTGTAAAGGGAGCAAAAAAAGCAGAATTTTCTATATAGACATTTCTCTGTTTTCTACTACTGCAAAAGAACTCTTCTGAAAAAATCATATGATGGGCTTCCCTGGTGGCGCAGTGGTTGAGGGTCTGCCTGCCGATGCAGGGGACACGGGTTCGTGCCCCGGTCCGGGAAGATCCCACATGCCGCGGAGTGGCTGGGCCCATGAGCCTTGGTCGCTGAGCCTGTGTGTCCGGGGCCTGTGCTCCGCAACGGGAGAGACCACAACAGTGAGAGGCCCGTGTACCGCAAAAAAAAAAAAAAAAAATCAGATGTTCTGATTAGAGAATCTTCATACATGTGGTAGTAATACATTTAAATAGGTGTACCACTAAATCTAGTCTGTGTACAATGTAACATTCTTTGCTGATCTAAAAGACTCTTAACATTCATGACAGATGTGTGGAAGTACTGGTTAATAGTGCAGTCTAGCTGATTAAGTGCAACAGGACATTTTTACTGAGTGCCAAGGCAATAATGGTACCCAGTTGCTAGATTGCTAAAATAAAGTGAGTTATTGGCCCACATAGGTATTATCTAACACCTGGATCATGCTGTTTCTCATACATAGAAAAATCATTAGCCTAATGAGTTAAGGTTGTTTGACACCTTATATACACAGGCTCATGAATTTAGGTAAATTACCTCAAAGATCTGGAGAGTGTCTTCAGGGTGTTTAAGTTTCCAATGTTTTCAGTAGAACAAGAAAATGCATTTGCAGCAAATATAGTAAAGAATTCTGCTGCCATGAAGTGGCATGGAAAACATTTTAACCCCAGCATTACACTCCACCCTCTGTCCTACATTTTTACATGAGAATCACGAACACTAACCCATTGTGTCACCCATCCCTCCCCTCCCAGCATCCTCATTGTACTCTGCAGTAAAATATAATTGATTTTAATAATCAATTATAAAAAATATAATTGATTTTTCAGCAAAAGTATAATTGATTTTAATAATCAGGTTTTTGTAACTATTTAATGAAAATAGCATTTTACAGCAGTTTTCATTAGTAACAATGTATGAGCTCATAAAAGAGAACTAACATGTACTGAATGGCCACTATGTGTCTCCACTCAGGTAGACACTTTATATACATTACATGCAGGATCTCACTTAACATCCACTGAAAATCTGTAGGGTAGTTATTAATTCTACTTTCCAGACAAGAAAACACAGCCTCTGAGAGTACTATGTCCCTGGTCACAAAACTGGTTATCAATAGAGCTAAAATATGAACCCAGGAGATTCTCATACTTATTTCTGTCCTATCATATTCTCACATACATATGGTAAATTAACTAAAATAAAGTATAATTTAACCTACCCTAAACAGTTTGCTTGGTTTACACTGCAAAGTTCATAAATTTTACCTGTGTAAAATTTGTTACAAATACACAGATTGGATCAGTGTGGCAGGTTTTCCTTCCTGGCATTCCAATCTACTCAAATTGAGTTGAAATGTTACTTTGACAATTACTAACATAATTACCACCACTTCCCTGGTGGTCCAGTGGTAAAGAATCCGCCTTCCAAAGCAGGGAACACGGGTTCAATCACTGGTCGGGGAGCTAAGATTCCACGTGCTGTGGGGCAACTAAACCCTCACGCCACAACTACTGATCTCTTGCGCCTCAACTAGAGAGCCCGCATGCCATGAACTACTGAGCCCACGTGCTTTGGACCCCGTGTGCTACAACTAGAGAGAGAAAACTCGCCTGCTGCAACTAGAGAGAAGCCCGCATGCCACAACGAAGAGCCCCGCACCGCATCCCGCATGCCTCAACTAAGACCCAATGCAGCCAAAAAATAATAATAATAAAGAAATAAAGAAACCAAATAAATTTTTAAAAATTACTAACATAGTATGAAATAAAATATAACATTTTCATAAAGTTTACTCCTTAAACAGAAAACTACAAAATACAGAACTCCAACTCCCTGCGATATATAAGGCTGTACTGTGTTATTAGATATACTTAGTGGAGTATTTTGAGGATTTAAATAGCACTGCCCAAAGCAATTGAAACTGATCCTAACATACCATAGTTATGTTAGTAACTAGTTAGGTATTTCCATGTAAATGATGCAGTTGGTTGGCACAGATTTCCTTTGCAAATGTCTTCCTTCAGATCCTATAGACAGCTGAATATTTCTCCAGATTAAAGCAAACAAATTGTAATGCCTTTCCTTTTGTTTCACCCCAGATGCATTCTCCCAAAAGAACAAAATCCAAAACAAAAACAATAGTACCTCCTGAACTCCTGTTAAAAATATGAGTTTTAACACCATTAGCAAAAAGTGGCTTTGAGAAGCAGTTTAGCCTTTGTGGCTCCTAAGCATTTTCCCTCTTTTGTTCTTTTCCTTTTTGTTATTTGTTTTCCTTCAGCCTTTGGTTCACCTGTTACCATCCCATTATTATAATAAATAATAACTATTATTTATTATTCCTTCATTAAATCATATATTTATGAATGTACAATAATGTATATCTTTTAAGCTACCTTTTCCCAGTAAAAGTTAAAAATGTGCATGGGCACAAGCCACCGACACACTGCTACACATGGGAATCCTTGAGATTTCTCTCATGTTTGAATGGTTTGTAAAGTGATCTATGGTGGCTATTGTAGAAATGAGGATCTGAGGATCACCATCTGCAACAATGAAGAAGAGGTGAATCGGCTGGGGATTATTCATTTGTATAGTCAATCCATGAAAACCAGCAATTGCTGATAGTCTCAAGAAATAAGAATTAGTCTAATCGTAGTCAGGCAACGGACAATGAAAATTAAACAGTCTTTGGGGAAGTGGTTTAATATGCTCTACCCATCCTTCAAATCCTACCTTGCTTTTGTGGGAATCTATGCTAAGGGGGAAACAGTACATTTCTGTAACTGAACAGGACCTTATGAGGTCTTCCCCAGACAGAACCCCCCTCTCCCCCACCCAGTACCCTCTGCTTTAGCTCCTCTCTAGTACCTAGATAACAGTATCTTATGCATATTTTCTGAGTTTTTTTCAGATGCTAAAAACTACCACCAAGTGGAAGGAATTAACTACTTGATGATCTTGTGCATGGAGCCACCAGACTTTCTAGTGCCTAAGGATTGATAAAGTTAACTGCCCTGTTACCTCAACATCAACCAGAGAATTGTGCACTAGCTGATCACATACCCGGGGACATCCCTCCCTCACCTGGTCTTTAAAAATGCTTTGCTGAAACCCTTAGGTGAGTCCAGGGTTTTGGGGCACAAGCTTCTGGTTCTCCTTGCATGGCCCTGCAAGAAACATTTCTTGGCTCCAAACTCTGATGTTTTGGCTTGTCTGGCCTCACTGTGCACTCGAGCACACAAACTTGCATTCAGTAACATTTCCACATGTATACCCTTGTGGTTTCTCGTACCCGAACATCTACTGAGATTGAAATACTCCATTCAGTAATGAGAAGGTAAATATGAATGACATATGACTTTTATCCTCAAGAAGTTCAAAATCTATTGGCCAAAAATGAAAAGATCTTAAACATAGGATGATAATGTATCTGAGGGAATTTTTCTTTCTTTTTTTATCTGTGTTGTGCTTTAGAACTAGCCCAACTCATAAAACTATTTGTCAGTTTTCCAGGATCATGCAGATACCAAAGCTAATATTTCAGTATTGATGATATGTTTCTGTAGAGATTTACAGTTCCTTTCCACAAACAATGCCCCATTTGATCTTACAGCAGGCATGGAAAGTAAGTAAAGCAGCAGTCATCCACATTCAAGAAACAAGTCAGAGAAATGAAGTAACTTCTTCAAGGTCACACAATTAAACTATGAAAGTCAGGACTCAAACTGACTATTTCAGGTTGTTGGTCTAATGTTGTTTTCATTCTTTCTTTTGAAACATACCAATTCTTTGAAAATTTTGTTCAATTTTAGATTAGAATCAATAATTAGATCTAAGAATCTAATAAATTTAAGATTGATACAGAAAATAACCATGTATAGACCACACATTTCCCATATTCTACCTTTCTCTAGTCTTAATTTTCCTAATCACTTTGAGAGCAGTAGAATGGTACGGCAGTACCATGAAAAATGATAAATTGGAAAAGAAAATGTATTCACTGAATTAGAAAAGGAAAATCAGTAGGAAAATGTTTTACATGTGCTAAGAAGCCTTACTTAAAAGAAGGGGTTAATTTGGACATAAATAACTGGAGGTGTTTAAGGTTGTGCTGAAATTACCCTAGTAAGACAAGGGAGAGGAGGCTATGAAATGTTTGTAGGAATGAAGTGAACTGAGAAAACAGGTGGAGCCAGGCTAAGTGAGTAGAGGATTTTCCTTGGCCAGAACCCAGACTATACAGGTTCCCCTCAGCATTGGCATGCTTAAACCTCCCCCTCCACCTGATAAATATATTATAATAATAAAACAAATAGTAAATAAAACAGAGCAATGCTTAGCCTTGCTAGCTCCACTGTAGGGAAGGATTAAGGAGAAAGTGGTGCCAAAGACAAAGGATGACATCATACAACTCTAAGAGATTTCTTCTTTTCTGTGCCAGCACGTTTGTTAAATCCCTAGACACCACAGGTCAACTGGATCTCCTACTGGCTTTATTAGTTGATATATTAAGCTCAGGGTTTGGGGCATCCACATTGTTCTTCCTACTTCTTCTAAAGGATTGTCACTGGGAAGAAACTCAGGACTGGGAGAAGTTTGGACAGCTTCATGGGTTTGTCACGGGTTATAAGCAATTGTGACAGCAGCTACCTGCAGGTATCTCCCTGGATATGTTGCCCCCAAGTGCACTCACGGGGTGAAAGGGGTTATAAGGCAGAGTTGACAAGGACACCTCAAGTTGAATATCGCCCCTATACTGTAGAAACATGTGTCAACTGCCTTTCCAGGCCACTTTTGTGTTTGTCTAGTGGTCCAGAGTCTGTAATGGAAACCATCACAGAGGTGTTTAAATTATCTACAGAAACTCCTGTGACATTGATTTTACCCTTTCTGTGAGCCAGAGTTCAGCAACAAAAACCTTTTCATGAAAGAGCTGGAAAAAATGTCAGAACTCGAAATGTCTCCTGGTCAATGCCCTATTTCCTTAGCACAGAGGGACAGCTTTGCCTTTGTCTATTACCAGATCCGTCCTTCAATTTGAAGCCATCTGTTCCATGAACTTCTGAGACTTGGGCCAAAGGAACTTTAAACCAAGAAACCATTTCACCAAATGTCAGTCAGAGAGTCTGGCATCTGGCTGAAACCTAAAATCTCAGAACGTGAGGTTTCAGAAGGCTGAAGGCTTCTCTGGAATTTCACAAAGTGTGGTGTGCACTTAAAAATTTATATTTATTTTCTGTTTCTGATTAAAAAATAATTTGATGTTCATTATAAATAGTTTAAAATATGAAGAATCAGAAAAAGAGTAAAAATGATTCATGATCACACCACACAGATATAATTACTATTACCGTGTTGTTATATTTCCTCATCTCTTTTTATATTTGGTTTGTTTTAAACACTTAGCATCATATTCTTTATACTGCTGTGTATATCTGCTCCTCCCTATATATTTCCTATGTCACTTAATAGTGAATTAAAATGTTAATCTATCATAAGGCAGTGCTATATTAATCAATTATAAACTGATATAGATTTTTTCCAGTTTTGAAGAGTATCTTAGAAAATGTCTTTGTTCATATAACACTTCGTGCATCTTTGATTTCTGCCTTAATTTTTTTTCTAGAATCACAATGACTGACAATGATCAATGAATACATATAAAATTCTGAAACGTTTGCCATATTGACTTCTAGAAAATTGGTACTCTCTCAAAGCAAAGTATGTGGAGAAGGACCTCTGTCTCATTGTATCATTGTAACAGAATACCCCAGGTAACTGAAAAATATCCAAATATTATTATTTTGAATTTTCATTGCCAAAATCAATCATCTTTCTGTTTCTCTCTCCCTCTCAGTCTGGTCTCTTAAATGCTGCTTTCTTACAATGGATAAAGAACATAAATTCTGTGAAGCCCTGTTCCACAGCCTTCCCTAACATGGTCCATCTAGGTCTCATCGGAGGAGTTTGTCCAGATCTCCTCTGCCCACTGCCTGGTATTTCAGCACTTCTCAGGAGGGGGAGGTGCACACATGTCAGTGCTTGGTGACACTCTTAATCTGATCGAAAGCATATACAACCAAAATTTCTCAACATTTCTACCGTCTTGTAGTTCTCAGTTGTTGCAAGTTTCCTCCTAATTAAAAAAAAAAAAAGTCCTATATATATCTTCATTTGTACTACTTTTAGTATTTTTATACTTTTCATTTGTACTTTATTCCACCTTGAAGGCTTCAAGTTGTGGTGTTTTTGTTTTCACAGATCAATCAGTACTTTCTCCCCAGCCGCCCCGTCCCCACATGCAAAGCAAAAAGCAAATTCAGCTTCCCCTGAGGTCTTGCCCCATTAGCACCCCTTCCTTCCTCTGGAGACCTCTCCTTCCCAGAGGAATCCTCTCTTCCAGACATCTACTGTAACCCAGGTATATTCTCAGCTAGCCATGACATAATCCCCTGAAGTGTTAGATGTTAACCTATGAATTCGCTGAATCGCTCATGCTGTGCTTCCTTTCACTTAAAGGTTTTAAGAGAAACTAAAGAAAGATGGCAGCTTTCCAAGATCCAAAAGAATAAAGCTTTAAGGATAAGTAATGGGGAAAACACTTTGGATCGGAGAGCCTTATTTGGCGCTCCCTCAGAACTTGTTTCCCGTTGCTGTCTTTTGAAAGACTGCTATTTTGCCCTGAAGTGTAAATTTGAATCCCAAGTATATCTTCAATTTTCTTAGGCCCTCAGTTCCATAATTATTTCGTTTTTACAAAGTATCTTCTTTCCGCATAATGGCTAACATTTGCAGTTCTGCTTCCTCCAATTGCTTTCAATTTGTGAGGAAGTTCACTGCCTACTAAATTGGGCCTGCTCTATGAACTTTGCCATAAGCTCAAGCTCATAGCATTTTAAAACAAGAAGGGACCTTAATGGGATCAGATGAACTGCAAAGACCTGAGATTCTGAGAAATTAGTCAATTTACAAGACAATGCAGGTGATTGATGCCCTCCAACACTCAAGCCAATGCTTCTTATTACAATCATATCATTTGCTATGTTGTTATTATTGAAAACTTCCTGTGAGATATACCTTAAAACCTCTTCAAGTGCATTTTATTTCACTTCTATTATTGTCATAGCTTCACATTAACCTTTTCCTTTGTGACCAATCCTTCCTAAAAACTCACCCAGCTCCTGTGAAAAGGAATAGTTCCTAGATCGAAAATAAAAGTTACAAACACACAGGTGCAACTGCAGATGAGTCAAAAAGCTAGCGTGCTGTTGCTACAATCCTCCTCCTCACAATTACATTTTCTCTTCATCATGTGCTGTGCACCTGCTTCTAAGGGATGGGCTTCCAGGAATGCAAATGATTCTTCATCTGAATCCACATTTATTCAGCTTAATGAGCTATATGTATATGCTAATCTCTGAAACATCATACCTCAAAGAGGTGTGAGAATATATATATATATATACCAATATATATTCATTATACATATGTATATATATTTCCATAAAGAGCAAAAGTAGGAAATGGCAGGTAAAAACTAATAGTTCAGTAGTGTGGTATAAAATATGATGGCACCATTGTTTCTCCTTTGAGCAGAGAGAATAGAGACATTCAAAACCAAGAATTGCTTTCCTCTTGGGTTAAGATTTTTTCTTGTATAATGCACAGGCTTTTAGTCTTAGCAGGTTTTCTTGGGACTAAAAAATGAAACACGATCATTGTCTTTTATGACAAATAATTCCTGTCCTGTTTGACTAACCAAGGAAGTAACATCTTAAGCACCAGGATCACAAATGGAGGAAAGCTAAGCTGCTCAAGAGGAAAGGTCTTGCTTGCGGCAGCAAGCCAAAGCATGAGACCTGTGCAGATCCAATGCCCACACCCTCACCTAAGTAAGAATGGGACTATCTTGGTCTTCAGAACGTTGGCAAGGCAGGAGGGTGTCCCAGGTTTAATAGGGACTAACAGGTAAATGACTTCCACTCCTCCAAGGCATGGGAGGCTGTCTGGTTCTCAATGTCATGGCTTCCACCCTTAAAGAGCTGAAGTTGGGACAATCATGGTCTGACCTCACCGCATCTTTCACAAAGAGACAACTGTGATGAGTCTTTTTATAGGTTACTGTGTTTACACAAGGTCAGTTCATTTAACTTGAGGGATTCGTTTGGGAGATTTAATTAACAAATTTGTAAATCAGTAATTTTGATTATCTTTGCCTGACTTAGAATAAGGCTAACTCTGACATAGTATATGCATGTCTTAAAGCAAGACTAATTCTTTTTTTAACCTTTATTAAACTGATTGAAATAGATTACTCAGAAAGTAAATTCTGAACCTTGGTGTACTGAACCTAGACAAACTGAACCCTCTTTTATGAAATTACATCTTTTACATCATTAAGGAATACATTAAGAAATACAATATGTAAATTAAAATCGAGCGATTTGGGAAGATAAAGCATTTTCAATTTACTGAGACCCATTTAAAGACAGAGGCAAAATGGGTTCGAGTTTAGTTCTTCATACCACAAAGATCACTTACATCAATAGAACTCAGAAGTTTATAAACTGGTTCACCTATGCTATTTTCTTTGACTCTGCCAAATATCCTGTAAGTCATCTGCAGAAGGCATTTTTATTTCAATTTTAAAACTATAAAAACTAAGGCCAGGGAGGTTCTGTGCCTTCTGGAAGTAAAGCCAATTGACATACAGTGATTTTAACTTACACTGAAGCTTATTGCTTCTAAAGGCAATTCAAGTTTTAAAAAAACAAAAAACAAAAAACCATCTTATCCCATTTACAATTACTTCCCAAGATGTTGATGCATTTTCACGTATATGTGTCTCCTTTATTTGATATAAATTCGTACAGAGCTGAGCTGGGATTATGTCTTACTCATCTTCATGTCTTCTCTGCTCCATAGCCTGGTAACTTGCATACACTGGGGCTCAGGGCAGCCCACCCCAAATTATGCCTCAGTGGTATATTGATTATTTTGAATTAGAGTTACATGGGAAACAGCCATTGCAAGAAGGGAACTCTAATCTTCCTCTGTTCCCCTGAAATCAGGAAATAAATCTCCCATGTGAAAGGTACCCCCGCTGTACCAGGAGGTAAAGATACAGCCTCATCACTAGAGACAGGGAATTCAGGACCAAGAAGCCTGTATAAACAAACCCTGTTACTTCTTCACTAATTTACTACCCCTAGCCCAAACTCTGCTTAGATTCTTCACTAATTAAGCACCCAAGCCTAAGTTTCTTTGTCTTGTCAATTCCTCACAAATTTATTGTTTCTGTCTAAAAAGTATAAAAGCTGCCTGCTTTGGCTACTTCTTAAGTCTCATTTCCATGAGACCTCCATATGTACAAATTAAATTTTTTTTCTCTTGTTCATCTGTCTTGTGTCAATTTAACTATTAGACCAGCCAAAAGAATCAAGAAGGGAAGGGGGAAATTCCCCCCTTCCTGACACACACATTAACTAATCTTGATAAGTTGGACTGTACCTTTAACAGATACTCATGTAATTATTTAATAATTATATGTATATTTTAACACACACACTACCCATCCATTACTATTTGTCAGTGAGAAAATACTGCTTTCTCTACACTAAATCCTTTTTACAGGTAAAGCAAAAAATTACCCAGCTCTCTTTTTTTATACAATTCCCAGATTTGGATTTTTCAAAAATGAGCTTAGACTGTCTTTTGATGATTTCGTCCCAAATTCTTTTGTCCCATGCATGAAAGCTGATGTTCCTAGTAGATATTTAACCTTCTGCCTTCAGTCAGAATGGGTAACTTATTCCTTAGCATTTAATAAAAGTTTTAATTTGGTTTTGCTATCTTCTATAATCATTTCTTCAGTGTTTTGGGCTGCTATAATAGAATACCATAGGTTGGGTGGCTTAAATAACAGAAATTTATTTCTCCCAGTTCTGGAGGCTGGAAAGTCCAGGCTCAAGGTGCCAGCAGATTTGCTTTCCAGTAAGAGTCCACTTCCTGGTTCGCAGATGGCCATCTCCTTGATGAGTCCTCGCATGACATAAACATAGAGCAGAGAGAGAGAGAAGAAGCAAGCTCTCTCATGTCTTTTTATAAGGGCACTAATCCCATTTGTGAGGGCTCCACTCTCATGACCTAGTTACCTCTGGAAGGCCCCCCTCCTAATACCATCACATTGGAGGTTAGGATGTCAACATACAAATTTGGGGGGAACACAAACATTCAGCAGCAAGACTATTAGTGCAATATTTTTGACATACTTAAAATTCCTAATCAGTTAAAAAACTACGTATTATTCAGAAAAGTTTTTTTTACATATTACTCATTTGAAATTAAAACTTATATGATTTTAACTAAAATCCTTAAAAAGAAATATTTCTCTGGCCAAGATGACCTGATAAAGAAAATATAAGGATACACATGCTGGCCCCAAATGTGACAAATACTAAGATTTTTTCATATGAAAAGCAGAAACAAAATGGATGGCTAGTGGGAAGCTGCTGCATAGCACAGGGAGATCAGCTCAATGCTTTGTGACGACTTAGATGGCTGGGATAGGGAGGGTGGGAGGGAGGCTCAAGAGGGTGGTGATATGGGGATATATGTATACACATAGCTGAGTCACTTTGTTGTACAGCAGAAACAACACAACATTGTAAAGCAATTATACTCTAATAAAGATATTTTTAAAAAGGAGAAACAAATTTTAAATAATTTGTATGATTTTATGCGGCATTCCCTATCCTACCCTCAGAGAGTGACTGCAGATGAAAGTGACTCTTGTCCCAGCCAGACAAAGGGGTCACCATGCATGACTGCCATCTTTTGGTGACCTCTGCCGTCATAAATTAACCACCACAAATCCTGGGCTTCTTGCCATCGTGACTGCCTCTAAAACATTCTCTAATTTCCCTTATAAGCTTTTTCATGCCAAAAATAATGAAAAGTGGAATGGGTATAGGAATCTAAAAACTAGTTTTGACTGTTCATAAATGAAGACCCCAATTTGTGGCACACATCTGCAACAAGCATAACTTTAATGGTCCCTTCAACTTACCCCTTGTTTCAAAGCCCATTCTCAAAATATAATCATTACAGCCAAATTTAGTGTTTCTATATTGAAATGTGAGAAAGCATTTTGATAAGACTTATAGGGTTGGCAAAAAATCAAATGCTACTATGGTGATACAAAAGTAGCAATATGAAAACATAAAGCCTTGCATTATTTTAAGTTTAAGAAGCTCGATTTAGCTCAACCAAAGCAGAAAGCAATGTAAAATAATAATAAAGAAACAAACCACAAATAATTTTTAGAAAGCCTGTACTGTACCACTAGGAAGTATTTCTTTTGTCCTTCTCAAGAATCTTAATGCCTTAGTTTAACAGGAAGGTCTGTCAAATTCAGCACTATTGACATTTTGGCCTGGCTATAAGTCTGTCACAGGGCTGTCATGTGTATTGTCAGATGTTCAGCAACATCCCTGGTCTCTATTCACTAGATAACATAGCAAAACCTTCCTCACCACTGACTCCAACTGCTGTGAAAACCAGAAAGTTCTTCAGGAATGCCAGGTATCCCCCAAGGGACAGAATCTTCCCCTGTTGAGAACCACTGGCTACAGAATCAGGATGAAGATACAAACAAAAACAAAGACGGAATCAAAAATTTTTGAAATGAAATTTTGAGTGATAGAGACAATGGTATTTATAGGAAAAGCTGGACCATTGTTTTATTAAGTCTTTTAAGCATTAATTAACAGCATACTATGTGTCAGGCACTGGCTTGTCCTTGCTCACTTTGACATTAATTTGACTTCAGGAAGGACAATCTGGACTTCTCAAGACATAGTACTAGTATATACCACTGCAAAAAAGAATATGAGTTTGGACAGATGGATCTGACAGATTACTGATTTCCTATAGCAGAAAAACCCTGCTATCAAAAGGCTCCAATACCAGCTGTGTTACCACAACCGTTACCAGGTGTGATCTTGAGGAAGTCACTTTACATTCCAAGCCTCGGTTTTCTCTATTTGTTGATGAATAAACCATTACACAGTGTGTTAAGAATTAAAGATAGTATATGTGTAATATGTGGCATATGAAATGTATTAATTACCATTACTTTCCACTAATAATTTACCTACCATTAATCATTTCCATTATTATTTTTTTCCCACAACCATTACTGTTGTGAACTGGGGAGACATGATCTGCTATATTACCTTGTATCCTGAGTTCAATCCAATATGGACTGATGACAAATCCTATTTATAGTGGTATACAGTTTATTTGAGTCACATAAATGAGGTCATTTTATTCGTTCAAAATTAGAGGTTAAGAATTCATCTGACATAAAGGAATTGGATTTGAGGACCCTATTATCCTTTGTACTTTCCTAGGCTATAAACTCAATTTTTCTATTTCTGTCTTACTAACATAAACATATCCCTAAACATGACTCTAAGTATTCAGTTTCTCACTCCAATATGACCCACCTATAATTCTGTTTAGCCATCTTTTGATGGACACTATTTGTAGCTGTCTTGTCTTGACGGAAAAGCCCTCTTTCATCATCGTGATTTGACATTCTTAGACTAGATTAATGTGTGATTAAACTCTGTGGAACACCTTTAAAACAATTTCAATATTTTTCTTCCTCCTTAAAAAGCAATATATGTTCAGGGAATCTGATTTTAAAAATGCAAATAAACAAAGAGAATAAAATTTAAACCTTAAAAATGTTTCCCTGAGGCATCTCACTAACACACTAATAATACGAAAGCCATGCATATGGCCAAATCAGACAGTGTTAGGAGATACATACTATGTAATTTCTGCTTTTATAGGAAAGCACACAATGCTGTGGGAGCACATGGAAGGTTTCTGGCCCATATTTGGTTGATCATAAAGGCTTCCTGGGAGAAGTGAGTCCTGAAGGCTGAGGAGTTAGCTAATCAAAGGAACAAGGATGTTGGCATGAGGAGTCCAGGCAGAGGAAGGTAATGGCATGAGCAAAAGCCATGGGATATTGGTAGTGGTGGTGGTGGTGCTGGGAATTTGTAATTGATAAAACTGGTGACATGAACAGGAGAAAGGGTATGCAAGACATTATAAACCATATCAAGAAATTTGGTGTTTCTCCTGAGAGCAAAACAAGAGCCACTGAGAACTTTAAACAGGAGCAATGCATATGCAGATTTTTGTTTTATAGAAATCATTTATTGTGGGGAATGGACTGGAGAGAGGTATTTGTGGGGAATGGGCTGGGCAGAAGCCATATTTAAACAGTGCAGTGTTAAAATACTGTTTTGCTAATTTGGGAGAGAGACGAGAGTGAAACTAAGATAATGATAGCGAAGTTGGAGAAAGTGGATAGGTTTAGGAGATATTTAAGAGGTAAAATTAAGTTTTTTAAAAATGTTAGTTGCTTTGATATGAGTGCTGAGAGAAAAAGGTGAATCAAAAATAATGCTCATAAGGGCTTCTGATTTAAATGGTTGGGTCAAATTACCTCACAGACTCTCCATTTCCAAATACCTAACAAATTGAAGCAGATTATCAAAAACTCATTCATATTCTTCATCTCTCTCTCTCATTATATGTATATATAGTATCATTATGTATTGTGTACATGTATATATAAATATATGTGGAAATATACAAATGCATATACATAAAATAAATTAGCAGACAAACATGGGAAGGAAAACAGCCCAATGCCCTACAACTCAAAGAGCATCAGCCAAACAGAAAAACCAAAATTCCTGGAGTAGAACAAAAAACAAATACAGAAAGGCTCCTATCCTGCCCCCAAATGCTGATACATATCAATCAGAAAGATAAAATAAATAATGGTAATTCTCACTATTTAGTCCCAACTCTGGAAGGAGGCCAACCAGTTGAGTAATCTGAAACATAAAACAACTCCTGACTGTTTTACAGAAGTGAAGTTTCCTGAATGGAAGAATGATATGAATGCTAAGGTCACTTCACCAGGGAAGAACATACCCCTCAACAAAGTACCACAGAGCCTTAAAGAGGGCATTTAACAAATCTCAGGCATAATCACAGATACTGGATATTTTCAGATACTGGATATTTTAAGTAACTACAGCTCTGCAGTCCCCCCAAGGCCCTACGCCCACCATCACGCCCTCAGACAAGCATGGAATACAAAATGAATACCCAGCACTCAAACTACAGCTTTTTGGTTATGTGGCGTCGGGCACACGTTTTATACACAGTGAGATGGTTAGTCAGGAAGCTCTCTACACTGCAACACAGAAAAGGAAAGACCTGGAAAGAGCCACGCAGGATGCAAAACATGGCACGGCACACTTGCAAACAGATGAAAGCAAATGAGCAAAAATACAGAATTCAAAAAAATGTTTCCAGCCTAGAAAATATAACCCTCAGAACAAAACAGGTTCCCTGAAGGGACAATTGAGCCAGACAGCAACTTGATAAGACTGTTTATATCAGAGCTCCACTCAATGTAAAGATGTTAAAACAACAGAATAACATGCACGGGGAGACTGTAGTCCTTCAGAAATAAAACTACTTGTTTACAGGAAAACAAATACATAAATTTGAAACAGCAAGGAAAAGTCAATTAACTGAGACACGGCATGGTGTAAACACTGCAAACACAGATGTGAAAGACAGGTTTAAAGCAATCAAAACTAAATTAATAAACCTGAAGAACAAAGGTTCTCCAACATGGGTACTGCTGGTAGCTCTAAACAGAAAACTCCACAAATGATACAGAAAAGACAGTTTAAAATGTAACCCAAGAAAGTTTCCCAGAAAGAAAGGAAGGAAAAGGAAGAAGGGAAGAGAAGGAGAAGAGACCAAAAAAAAAAAAAAAATTATGTAGAACCAGCTCCCTTAGGCATTGTTCTTGGTACTTTAAATATACTAATTCAGTACAAAGTAAATTCTATTATTATCCCCGTTTTCAGATGTCAAAACTGAGGCAGAGAGATAAATACCTAGTCCCAGGTCGTAAAGGAAGTGGCGGAGCCAGAATTTAAACATAGGTTAGTGTGATGTCAGAGAGTAAAAGAACACATGTTCCAGGAAGACTGGAAACCAAAATAGGTAAATTATTTGAACACTTGAGGCAAAAGAAAGAAAAAAATTTAAATTATCCCTACCGTCTGAATAATCCTAGTGATTGTTCAAATAGGAATACATTTTTTTCTATTATCTGAGATCTCAAACTCGTCCTGACAGCATGCTATCATCTTCCCTCGCACCTTCTCTGCTTCTTCACTTAGATCAGAAGCAGATTCATCAATATGAAAAGGAGACATTTTTGAATAATGTCCATGATTTTATAAAGTACTCCCTAACCCACCTCCAACACCCACCCAGATGAAACAGCACCCTACAATGAAGCTGAAAGCCTACAAATCTCAGCTACATATTTAGCGTTTCTGAACAGATTCTTTTCTTTGAAGCAATTTCTTTAATTTTATCAGAATCCAGACACAACAAGAGAAACACCCAAAACTACAGGGAGACAGGAGACACAACTCCTCTCCACCTGCCCCTGGCTCTACAGTGGGGACAACGTGGGGTGAGGCAGCTGGGGGGAGACCTCGAGCCTCAGGGCAGCCCTGCAGGCTCCAGGCCCGCGGGGCCAGAGCGTAATGGGGAGGCAGGGTCCAGCCCCCAAGTCAGAACGGCTGAGGGGAGGCCCCCTGGAAGGACTCCACCCCGTCACCCACACTCCTGCGCAGGCGCAGGGAGGCCACAGCCAGAAGGGGGCCCGGGCCACGGCCACGGCCACGGTCATGATTGAGAAGCAGCTGGAGCGGAGGCAGGAGAGACACGATCATCTGGGCGGAATCAGTTGGCGGGAGAGGGTGGGAGGTGGGAGGGCCCCAGGGGCCAAACCCTGAGGTCACAGGAGGGGGCCCAAAGCGGGGCTAGGGAGTGTGGTCCTGAGGGAGTGGGTCAGCGGCTGGGCCCCTTTCTCCCGCTGCCTACAGCCCCTCCAGTACTGCTGCCAGGGTGGCCACCCCTCCAGGGAAATGGGATAAGAAAGCAGCCCACCCCCTGCGGCAGACTGCCAGGTGGCTGAAGCCAGGAAGGAAGGCCTGGCCCGGCCTTGGCCTGCCTGCCCCAGAGGCCTGTGGGAAAAGGATGGGTCTAGGAGGGTGAGAAAGGGGCTCGACTGGCTCAGGTCCAGGATGCTGCCGCATGTGGCGAGTCCCCCACGAGCTGGTGGACCGCGCTGGGGGCCAGCAACTGCAGGTAGCCAGGAGGCAGCAGCTTCTCAAGAAACTCCTTCGCAGCTACTGTCTCCTAAGGACAGGAGCTGTGCATGTCACCGGGGTAAGTCTTGAACTGGACCCTGGCGGGTGTGACAACGGACCCGAGCTTCTCGGCTGTCAGGGTCCCAAACCGTACGGGAACCATGGGGTCCAGGACCCCATGACACTGAAGGGTGGTCAGGTCCTTGGCGCTGCCGTTGGCTGCCTGGGGGAAGGCCCGGTAGGGGCAGAGGCAGCCAACAGCACAAGGCCACAGTGCCAGCCAGAGGGCGGGGGCATGTGAGGGCTGTGAAGAGGGACAGGTCTCCACCCTGTGAAAAGCCTCCCAGGACGATCTGATTGGCAGGGATCCCATTCTTCATCTCATGCTCATTCTTGCTCAGCTCCAGACACAATGGCAGCATCCGTGAGCAGGGGCACAGACATGGTGTTACCACACATACACTGCAGGGCTCCACGGCTGGGGCCTCCACTCCTGGGGGTTTCAAGACCTCTCCAGAGATCCTCCTCTTTCTTCCACCCAGACACACACTCTTCCCACTCTGCTGCCCTGCCTGAACTGAACAGATTTTTAATCTTCACCTTCAAAGCTGAGCAAACAACCAAGGATTAACAGACAGCTGAAGACAGCTTCTTTTGTGAAAGAAAAATAGCAGGAAAATGAACAAACAAAACCTAGAGGAGCCAGATTATACAAAGAAGAAAATGTTCAAAACCTATCATTAACATCATAAGAGAAATTTGATTCATGAAACAAGAGCTTCCTGGTTTCACAATTGCTACAAAGCTCCAGAAATCACCACAGTGTAGTAATGATATAGGATAGACATAGGATAGACAAAATCCATTCATTTTGAGAAAAAGGTCAGGCAATCCCAATTGAAGAATATTCTACAAAATATCTGATCAATAAACTCGGAACTGTTAAGGTCAAAAAAACAAAGGAAAGTCTGAGAAACTATCACAGAGCAGAGGAGGCTAAGGACACATGATAACTAAATGTAATGTGACATCCAGGATAGGACCCTTCTGCTGACAAAGGACATTAGGAAGACAGTAGTAAATTCTGGATAAATTGTAGAGTGTAGTTTTTAGTAATATACTAATGTTGGTTCCTTAGTTTTGACAAATGTACCATGGTAACATAAGATATTAGCAACAGAGGAAACTTGGTGAGGAGTATACAGGAACTCTCTGTACTGTCTTTGCAATTTTTTTTTCCTGTGGATCTAAAACTATTCTAAAATAAAATGTTTATGGGAAAAAAATGAATGTCTGCCATGATATTCACCTAATGCTGAAAATCGTTATTTCTTGGGGGGCCAGAGGTTGGCATCTTATACATTTTTCTTCCTTTTTCTTTTTTAAAATATTTTTTACTTTCATTTATGTTCTTCTCTTTATTGTATAATTCTTTATAATAATCATGTATTTTTCCAAAACCACAACCTAGTTTTCCTTAAAAGCAAAACTCAACTGTTATGATGCCCAGGTTTCTGGCTTGGAATACTAGATGGCTGGTGGTTACCATGCCTAACTATTACTGCACTAATACTACAAAACTAACCACTGCAAACTCAGTGGCCTACGCTGAACATTTATTTTTCTGGGGCTTCATAAATTGGCTCTGATTGTGTAGGCTGAGCTCCAGGCAGCAGGTTAGGTGCAAGTCAACTCCTGTGTCTCTCATCCTCCTTGGACCAGTATCTAACCATTAGTTTTGCTTATGGCAACTGGACAAGACCACAGGAGAATGAGAAGGAACACATCATGCTTCTCAAAGCCTTGGCCCCAAACTGACCACTTTCACTTCACCAACCTCCCACTGGCCTTCACAAGTCACATGGCCAAGCTCAGCACTGATCAGGCAGGGAAACATATTCTACCCTCTTTAGTAGGGTAGTACCGCAAAGTCACGTGGAAAAGAACATGGATGCATTATAATATAGAAAAGCCATGGAAAATTAAGTGCAGCAACTCAATCTACCTTAGTAGTGTAATTTAAGGAGAGGAGAACAGTCATTCCCTACCTATGTTTTTATACAAAACAGGCATCAAACAACTGATTTTGTCCCTTATATGAAATCAAGTGTAGGAACCTGGGTAGTCAGCACCCCTAGAAGAATTAGCCCACTCCCAGAGCAGGTCCCCCCATCTCTTCCTCTGGGAGTGGTGATGAGCGTTCAGATTCTTCCACCCCCTCCCCTTACAACAGAGCTTTAGGAGCAGCAGAACCAATATTGACACTGCTCCACCACGAAGCTTCCCATCAACAAGGATTTTTAAATTTTTAAATAACTGTGGCTCTCTCCACATAGGCCCGGATCACTTCTTTCCCTTCCTTTTCCAAACATAACTCTTCTTTTCACTTTACAAAGGTATTTGCCTAGGATTTTCATCTCAAGACAATAACTAAACTCTCTAAATGCTGATTAACCAATCAAACTCAACCTCAGTCACTTCCCAACCATGCCACTCTGGGAACATCCGTGAACAGCTCTAAGCCTCTATTTCCCATTCTGTAAAAAGAAGCAGGTAACACATGCCCTTTCTTCCTCAAATGGTTATTTTGAGAATGGATAAATTAATTCACTGGTAAGCACTTTAGAATCTCTAAATTGCTCCACAGCTACCTTATGTTCTTATTTAAAAATTAATTTGAGTCAGTCTACATGTTCTAAGAATTATTACAAAAACTTGATGATCTGATCAAAGGGTTAAAGAGAGGTAGGGTTTTTTTTTTCTTCTCTTGTCAAATATAATGAAGTGCAGAATTCGGTCTCATCAATTTCTTTTGCCTTTTTCTGACAGCTAACGCCACTGGCAGACATCGAGTAGGAAAAAGTTTTCAGGCTTTGCCCAAAGGAAGCCTGTGATGTTATTCCTAGGGTAAATTATTCAGCTTCTAGTAAGTTCCTGTGGAAATTAATATACAGCAGCATATTGCTAATCACTTAAATTTAATGTTTTATTGCTTTACACCTAACCTTATGTTTTTATTTATTAATAGGTATTTTGCATTTTAAATAAAGAAATGTCTTTCACTTTCATTATTCATTTAGTGTTAGTTAAACTGAAGGTTAGATGTGACAGGAGTGAAATTTTCTAAATAATAATAGTGTGGGTAAAACATTCCATTAATATCACTGCATTAACTCCACAATTGGATGTTTGTTACAATCTAGCTATGTGGCTCTGCTATGGATTAGTTTTGTGTACAAAACTGTAGCTTTAATTAATCAAAGAAGTTGCTAGTTATGCTTTATTTATGGATTTTTTATGCCAGATTAAAACAAAAATAAGTTTCAGTACTAATAAAATATAAAAACTACTTTTCTTTCATCTGTAATTTATATGTTGGTAACTGTAATAAGAAGGCATTAGTATTTTTCAATGCCTAGATAATGATGAATAGCTACTTGATTTTTTTTAAACTCGAAAACAAAAAAGTAAATAAAACTATTAATGGCAAATGTAACACTGGATGATTTGCATAATATATATCTTGCTAAATAGAACTTGTGCCATTCACATATGAGTGGTGCAGATGGGGGTAGGCCTTCTGTTTGATATTTTTAGGGAAAAAAAGAAAAAAGAAAAAATTGTTCCCCAAGGGTATTAATTCTGTTATTGAACTCTTGAAAATAACAACCTCCATAGCCCAAACACAGCAATTAAAGGAATCAGCGGAGATATAAACCAAGGCAGAACAAAAGACCCAAAAGGAGAAGGGTGAGCCCAGTGGGACAAGAGAGGGCTCAGATGAAGACAGGCTTTTCATGACTCTTGCCACAATTAAAATAGGCCACTGACATGAAGCCACAGAATGCAACCACTAAGCAATTACTGAGGTGTATATATGTACATCTACATTTCCCTTCCAGTTGTCAGTTTCACAAATGTTTTGTCTGCAAGAAAAGAAAAAACACAGAGAGAAAATGTAACTGCAATGTAGGGTAGAAAAACTGAGAACTAAGTTTGGACAGTTAGATTACCAGTGTAAATACGGGCTCTACCAACCTGCTAGCTCTGTGGCCTTCCACAAGTCACACACCTTCTCTGCTTCAGCCTTGCAAATAAACAAGTGTTTATTACTAGCAGCGTTCTGTGGGTTGTTACAGGATTAAAAGATAGAATACATTGAAGCACTTCTTAGTAAAGGGGCAAAATAAGATCCTAAATATTATATTTCAGTTTCAGCATTTGACTTATTTGAGCATTATTACCTCCAGACAATTCAAATGTTTTGTGGGCACATACATATCGCTGGTCAAATGTATGTTTTGACAATGTCTGTGTGGTTTGGATTAATATAGGCAGGATTTTATAAGTAAAAATTTTCACTTTGAGATATAGGTAATCTGGTTTCTAAGTTGCTTACATCCCGTGAGTAACTGCCAAATTTTTTTATTTTTGGTTCAGTCAGCACAGTCTCTCTAATGTATTAATTTGTTCTTCACTCTGGCCATTTACAACCCAGTATAAGTGTCTGTTCTGCACAAGAGCCATAAAGAATAACACGAAATCTTGCACAAAATCTTGCATGTCTGGCCAAACGGCTGGTTTGGCTAAAGTCATCAACATGAGGTAACCCATCTGAGAGAGCATTTAATTGAATGACAAATGTGAAATACAGGAATTAGTATTAGTTTAAAAGAAAAAAATTGCTTCTGCTCTTTTTGGTTTAGATTATCCAGATGATCTCAGTCAATTCTTGGTTTGGCAAGTAGAGCTAGGACAAATAAATACTGAAATATCCTGGAATACTCCTGACATGTTGTATACTGATCCATTACCATGGGCCTTTGCTCAGAAGTCATTGGGATTACTGCCTGGATTGCAAAATTGCAGTTTGATTTATGCTATCCAGTTCATTTAATCCCCACTTGCATGAGTAATTGCATTGTAATTCCCACATGGTTACACACAACCCACCAGCCTGGAGTTTGAAGCAGACAAGTAATTCCATTTAACAGCTGCTAAAATAGGGGAATCCACAGGTAGCTCTCATTCAAATGTTTGTTAATTGCTGTCAGTGCTTCACTCATAAACCCACCCTGAAGTCAGGTACTTTAGGCTCTATTGAGAGGAGATATAAAAGTAAGATGAGTTACAGACATCCTGACAGAAAAGGAGGATGAATTCAGTCTTGGGTCTGGATGTGCCTTGGCCCTGGAACCAATATCGGCATGGAAATCAAACAGTGAAGGATGTTTGTGAGGCAGTAGTTGTTTCCCAGATGGTAAAGTGTTTGCAAAAAGACTCCTAGGGCCCAATGGTGAGTCAGTCAGAAAACATTTGCAAATTCAGGTTGTAAAAAGAGGCTGGAAAGAGTCAATTGACAAATTGCCAAACTATAAAACTATACTGAGTCTGTTGACAGTTCTTTTGGAATACACTAAATGACGAGTGGATTTGGAACTAAATAAATGAACGTGGCAATTTTATTGGAGCTGACCATTTTGAATGTTGCATAGACAATCTCTTGGTACATGGTTTTTCAGCAAAGTGCCTGGGATACTAGATTATCTTTTACCAGCAACTCTTTAGAGAAATGAGGAAATTCTTGGGTTTCCAGTACTTGACTATCTCTAGGGTCACTAAAAAAAAAAAAAAAAAAAAAAAGGGAATAAGTATTCTTATTCAGATACAATAAAAATGCTAAGCTCTAACTGAATAGGCTAGGGAAACAACCATGATTATCTGCAGGTATATTAGGTCTCAGCAAACAAAGGTACAATTAGAGTCAAACGGGGTGATCCAAGAGGAAAAATGGGGACTTTCTGTGGCTGACTTGCCTCAGAATTCTTAATTCCTTTTGTCCATTCAAACTCAACTGTCCAAATGTAATTTTTTGGTCATTTAATTACATTTATTAAGTATTAGTAAGTACGTACTATCTGCCAAATACTCTTGAGATGCAAAATACACACCAAAAACTAATGGCTAATAACTGTAGATTTAATTCAGTTTTTCTTTTTCATGTAAATGCACAAGATTTCACTCACATTTCCACTTTCATGTTATGTTGGAGGCACTTCTAGAGGACAGACAATGCGTATAAACAATTATTTTTATAGTCACTCTATGAACGCCCTTTGTTGATGGGGGTGACACTGATAATAAAGAATTTCATCCCAAGAATTTTCCTATCTTTTGGTACTTGAATAGCTGGAGATTTGAGGAATTCAGTGACACTTATGAAAGTTATCTTGAATCTAGAGACAGATGTGTGTGTGTATGTGTATGTGTGTGTATTCTTCATCAATTTAAAAAGATAATTTTCCAGTAATGGCAACTGATTTTGATGTACTATGTGAGTTTATAAAAATCTTATTTCAGGGCTTCCCTGGTGGCACAGTGGTTGAGAGTCCACCTGCCGATGCAGAGGACATGGGTTCGCGCCCCGGTCCGGGAAGATCCCACATGCCTAGTGGAGCGGCTAGGCCTGTGAGCCATGGCCGCTGAGCCTGCGCGTCCGGAGCCTGTGCTCCGCAATGGGAGAGGCCACAACAGTCAGAGGCCCGCGTACCGCAAAAAAAAAAAAAAAAAAAAAAAATCTTATTTCATTTATAACATTCATGGATTATTGTTATTTTTTATTTTTTATTAATTATTTTTTAAATAAATTGCATGCATATGAAAATAGCAAACATATATACATACAGAAAATGTGGGCTTGCCTCCTTCAAAAAAATGTATAGACTTCAGAATACAGATACATAGATAGATAGATATAATATCCATCTCATTGATTTCTAATTCATGTTTTTTCTTTCTCAATTTGCTTCCCTTCCATTCATTTGTTCTATTAGCTACTCTTACTTATCGCTCCTCTCTTCACCCATAGTTTTTGTCATCACACTATTCTAAAAGATTTTCTCAATTTCTGCAAGTGCATCCTCTGGTCATTTCTTGGAGTTACACTGCCAGGATAAAATGAGGTGCCCAAATTTGGATAAGAGGTCAATCTTAGAAGCTCTGTCACAAATGACTGCAAGAAGCCAAAGTGCTAACACACATTCCACTGATTCTTGCTCCTGTCTCCTCCATATAACTTTATATTGCTACGAATTACTCCTCACATGCATTAGAGAGTCCCCAGGAGATATTCCACACGTGCTCACAAACCAGTCCAAACTCACTTGATGCCTCTACTGCTCCACTGGGTCCCATAGTTCTTTCTGGGAACCGCCATGCCCTTTCCTCCAATGTGAATCCCCTCGTTAGTACGGCTACTAGTACTAGTATCTTGTGCCACCATCAGTGGTGCTCTGGGACCCAGGAGATGCCAAAGAAACATGGTTTTCTTTTTTTTTTTTGTGGTACGCAGGTCTTCCACTGTTGTGGCCTCTCCCGTTGCGGAGCACAGGCTCCGGACGCGCAGGCTCAGCGGCCATGGCTCACGGGCCCAGCCGCTCCGCAGCATGTGGGATCTTCCCGGACCGGGGCACGAACCCGTGTCCCCTGCATCGGCAGGCGGACTCTCAACCACTGAGCCACCAGGGAAGCCCAGCAACATGGTCTTCTATTACTGCATTTCTCAAAATAGCCAGTCCACAATCTCTCTGTTACCAAGAGTAAGGAGGTCCTGCCAGAATGTAAATGAACACTCTTCTTCCTTTATCAAGAAGGTCTTGCTATCATAAAAAGAAAAACGTCAGCTGAAGTAAACAGTGTGCTCACTGATATGGTTGATTTAGGTTCTGATTCAAGCTCTTTATCTCATCATGGACCAATTTAGAGACTGGCTCCAGTCCCTGGACCACACTTTGCATATCTCTGCTCTATTATGCAGTGAGGAAGAACAAGGCCTCTCCCTACTGTCATCTTCAACACTTTACAGGGTATCTGAGCAGTAATGCTGATGCCCCAGGGCTTGGAGAGTTTCCAGGGAAAGAGCTCTTTTACATTTATTCAAGTGAGAGTCACACTTGAGTCCAGTGAGAGGCAACACGGGACTGGTGTCGAAACTCATACTCTCCTCACAATCAGCCCACTCCTCCAGTCACTAAGGTCTTTTGCTTAGCAAGCTCCTCATGCCAGATTCTTTCCTCCCTTACAATGAGTTCTCTTCCAAGAGGCTCCTTGAGCTTCATGTAAATGGGCCTCTTCCAGGTCTGTCCCACCAGATCACCAGACATGTCTTATGCAACTTGACACACAAGCTTGTAAGCAGAGTGGAACTCAAGCTTGATTCATTCTCAAGGTCATTATTCATTTGTTCACCATTTGTTGAGCAGTATGTGCTAAGTAGCACATGGGGTACAGAGGCGGTTAGGGCATGGTATTCACCAGAAGGGACCTGGAAAATAAGTTCAGATAAGGTATGCATACAAATGCATACAATATTACATGAATTCCAATAAGTATAATGAGACAAGTATAAAATGTTTATAGAAGACAGATGTGACGTGATTATAAACAGAAAAATATTTGAGTAAGAAGCTACATTTAAGCTAAGTTTTAAAGCATGGTTATGATTTATGATTAGGGAGAAGGGTTAATGGAGAAGCAGCAGTAAGGCGACTGTGAGACTAAAACTGGATGTTTTCATTTGTGTTATCCTGGACTCACTCCACACCATGCAAAAGGAATTCAGTGATATTGCTCACATTCTGATCTTTACTGACTGCATAAAATAATAATAGCAAATAGTACAAAGGTACTGCTGTATCCACTACAGTTTTTATCATAATCTTAGCTTATACAATATAAACATTAAAGAAGGAAAGAATATGATTTCTGGTGTTTTGTCAGACCAGTGCTTTGAGGATGTGAATAAAAGGACAATGATGAATCTAAATGGTTTGAAAGCTAATTTCATAGCAGGTATATTTGTGCAAGATGGTGATTATTATCTTGGGAGGCCTTATGATTATTTGAAAGCATTTCTCCTTAAGTCAGAGAAAACTTTTATACTATCAGTAATTTCCTTGCATTTTTTCCCTACTAAACTTTAATAGCTTACTGTGCTCCCAGTTAGATTGATTTGGATCTCATTAGCGCACAGTCTAAAAGCTTTTGTTTATAAAAATGAATAATTTGATGAAGAACGGCAATTAGGAGTTGTTTCTTTCAAAGCAATTTCAGTCAATTTAATGCAAACCACTAGGTGTATTTGATACCATTTTGAGACTCCTGCTTCCTATTATGTTTCACGTGAACTCAATTTCTCATTGATCCCTGAAAAAAAAACATAACTCACCAAAAACACTACCTCCCATTTCTTGTGGTAAGATGTTTACACATATGAACACATGAAAAGCAACTTTTCTTACATCATTTAATAAAAGATAGTGGTTTCCCAGGGCAGCTAACACCCTATGAGTCCCAAGGACTCAACACCAGGGAATATTTTGTCCTAGGCTTGCCTCTTAAAAGAAATGCTATTCTTAAAAAAAAAAAAATTAATGTATACAGATCCTTCATGGTTAGTACAGGGAAGGAAAATTATTAGAGGGATATCTGAACTACATGGGTCTGCTGTCCCCAAGATCTCCTTTTCCCTTGGGGACTCATTAATTTCCACTGCGGTTATCCTCAGGCAGGATGAAGAGCCCCTTCACAGTGCTCATACCGTGCTCCTCTTGCACTGCCGAGGCAGTCCGACACACTTAAATAAGACTCATGGGAGGTCACGGAATAACAAAAGGAAACCCAATGTGGAGAATGTTGGCTTTATATCACCTGACTTGTAAGGCATAGCTGACTCAATATGGTCTCAGGCCACGTGTATCCTTGTATGGTCTCAAGAAAAGAGGCATCTTGTCTAAATCCCTCTCTTCCCAGTAAAATGGTGAAGATATAGAAAGACCCCATCTTTCACTGATCAGCGAGAAGGTATAGTCATCAGATGCCTTAAAGTCGAACCTGAGGGAGTGAGTTTAATCCTTCCCTTTCATGCAACAGCACAGCAGTGCTCAAACTGCAGTGACCACAAGGGTCACTAGAGAGATGAGTGAACATGAGAATCTACACACAGTTTGATTCTGTAGAACTAGGGTGGTACTCAGATAATTGTATTTTAACAGGTAACCCAGGAGATTTTAATGCAAGTTGAGTCACACATTGATAAACTCTATACTAGAGACCTTGCTATGACTTTTCCAGATATTTATTTTCTGGTTATTGTCTCTGGGAATGACCTCCAGGGAAGGCCAAACCTTATCCCTAAGTCTCAGCACAGTCTTTAAGTTTCAATAGGCTTAACTGAGCACAGTGATCCTTTCAGAATGGTACTCAGTTACATTTATATGAGACAGACATAGGATAATACAGGTTCTTCTATATAGGACCTGCCACTACCTTTCACTGGGACCTTGAAAAAGGCATTTACGTATGTCCCTAAAATGAAAAGGTTTGGCTAGATCTATAATGCAGGTATTTACTCCAACATACAAAACACATTTATTGAGTGCCTACTATGTGCTAGGCACTAAAGTTTCCAACTCATTTCTTCAGTGGGGACCTTTCAAATTCTAAAACTTCTACACACCACCTCCTCCACATGATTGCTAATAGATTTTACGTTCTATCAAAGTAGAAGAAAGTATCGTCAAATCACTATTATGGTTTCAGGAACACTTTAAAATAACTCAATTTGATACTATTCAAAATAGCATTTAAATTGGTTTGAAAACTAGTGAGAAAGAGTATATATGAGATATTTTACTTCAGCTAAAGAAAACGATTGGTGTCCATATGGAATTACAGACTTCACACCACAACCCTGAGATTCCCCTGAGATCCACAGCCTGTAGCATGGAAACCACACAACTAGAGGCTCTTCAAGGATTTCAAAGATCCCTAAATTCCAACTTACTGAGACTCTAAGACTGAGATTATTAATAGGAAATATATTGGTAAGTTAAAAGTTATTAATTAAATATTAATTAAATTTTTAATTAAAAATTAAAGTATATAACCCAATTTCCTTCTTATTTCTTCTTTCAGAATGTCAAAAGCTGGCTGAGAATGGAATAAAATTCTCAAGATGCAAACCACTCAGTTGTAAGAAGAAGCATTTATGACAAGAGTACATAGAACCATGAAATTAGTTTGATCAGTTTTATTTTAATTTACCTTAGGCCATACTAATTGATTGTTTTGATTGGCTTATGCCTATAATACCAAGCCTAACTGTATTAAAAGTATTAGAGTGGCATTCTAAGTGCCCTTCTATTTTCAAGATTATTTCTGGGCACTACAGACAAGAAGTCAAGTGGCCCAGTATCATCTTCATTACAATTTGGTCACCCTCAACCTTGGGGGAGCAATTTTGTCTATATCAGCATAGAGACTAACAATCTGCACAAGTTAGTCAATTCAGTTAGAAATCTATTAAACTATGTTTAAATTTATTTTTATAATGTAAGCAAACACCTAGATGGAATCACTTAGTGTTGTTGTTTTTTTTTTTTAACTGAGTGTGTTAGGTGTAAATCTGACCCCCATGTTGTGGTCTCCTTATGAGCCCTGAGCACCTGTCATTCAATGGGCTGATCCTGATGCCCATCAGAGTGTCTGCACATAGCAGATGCTTCACAAATTTGCATTAAATGAATGAATGAATGAACCAATAAAGGTAAATGAATGCTTTTTCTCTGTTTACTTTGTATCATCTAACAGATAGATATGTGCACTTTCTTTTTTTTAAGGCTTTATGCTTCCTATGCTTTGGTCTTAAATTTTAGTGACCAGGAAATTTTAACATTCATTCCTGAAGTACCTATCTCGTTCATCAATGACTGTCTTACCTGCTGAAAGAATTCAGCTCCATGCTCTCTACACACAAATGCAGGTCTCTTGAATTTTACTACCACTAAACTGAACAGAAAGTCAATTTATTTAACAGCAATCCATTGAACACCAACAATTAAAGGTGCAATGAAGGACAAAATAGAACATTCAGACTCAAGCCCTATCTGGAAGATCTTAAAATGTAGTGGGAAAGAAAGCACTTATACATAGTAAATACCTAACAAACTGTTAATAAATGCTACAGAAAAAGTACAGGTAAAGTGTTACGAAAAGTAATTAAATCATCTATAGTTACTCTTAACTGGACTTGCGTAAAGGCTCAGAGAAAATGCCTAAGAAATTCAAGCCAATTTCAGTAGTCCTATTTCATCTGTTCTCTTGTGATCAAAAGTTCCCACTGACCTTAATGTTAGGTGATTCACTATTTATTCACAAGTCTCTACTCTTTCATTATAATACATAAGTATGTAATTAAGTGTTCATGTCCAAATCCAAGAATCTCAAACTTCTTTGCCTGAAAGTGTAAGCCCTTAATTTTATACTCACCTGTCTATCTACCAAGATTCCTAATAAAATAATTTGGATTTAAGCCACAACTGATATTCAAATGTTAGATGCAGTCTTGGTAAGTCCAATGTAATAGTGATTACTTTTCAGTAGTGTGCCAAACCTGTATTGTTTGTATCAGTAGTCATCTGATCCGTTAATTTTAGGTGATAGCATCTGAAGACCTTTTATTCCCAAAGTTGAAACTTAGTTTGTAGCATTTAGAGACAGGCCAGTTACCTGATACAGCTTTGGGGTTTTTATTGTACTTTTATTTATTTATTTTTGGAGGGTGGTTTGGAGCTGTTTATTGACTCGTCATTAGCAAACCCAGACCCACTTGGGGTAATAAGTGGTGTGGTCTTAATTCCTTTATTTGTTTTTTTGAATTGTACTTTTAAAATTTCAATCTCTATGTTACATTAGGAAGATGCAAAACAATTTATTTTTCTAAGCATCACCAGCGTTTTGCCAAGTAAGATAGATTTTTAAGGGGAAGAATTATTTGTGACATAAAATCCACTAAAATACACCTGTTACCTCTCAAGTTGAAAGATTAAAGGATTTAGATAAATATGTCGAGGTAAGAATACCAGAATCCAGCACCAGTGCCATTTTTGTGTAAAAATGACTGACAGTAATTTAGATCTCACATTGGATACACAAAATGTTGTCAAGCCTGATCAATACTAAAATGGTTGGTATCTTTTTCAGTTTAATAACGTGGATTCCAATTACTCTACCTGCTATGATTAAGGAGAGGCCACAAAACATTTGATAATTACTAGATGAGATTGTGACAAATTTTTTTACTGGCCTGAATTTTTCCAAATTGCTAAGATAGTTTAAAACTATTTAATAATGCCCTGAATGCAAACAATGTATTTACCTGAGGTAGACTCAGTCTTTAGGAACCTGAAGTTTGGACAGTTTAGGGGATCCCAGGAGGGCCTGGGTAAAGAACACAAAATTACTAGTGCAAAATCAAGTACAGCACCTTGAAAGGGTCCAGATCAGGAGAGAAAACCTGAAGCATAAGCATCCTCAGCTTCATGGTGATCCCCTCTGACCAAAATTTACAGTTTTTAACAATATGTTTGGTTTTAAAGGCTCACCATACAGAGGCTGGCTCAGTTCTCCTAGATAATAATAACATAATTATTATTATAACAATAATAACATGATTATTCCTATGAACTGTGCCTGATGATTTCTACAGTCTTTTTTGCCAGATGCTGCTGGTAGTCTAACATGACTGATATTCTATGTAGAGTTTATCCTGCTGGTAGATAGCAGGCTTAAACTTCAGAAGAGATGAATTGCATTGTTAAATTATTATATCCTTTCTTTCTATCTGAAAAAAAAGTTACAAAATTGTACAGATAACCGTATGTTTCAGAGAAGCTTTAGATTTTTATTATTGAAATTAACTTAACAAATATCAATTCAAGCTTTGATCTCTAGATACTTTGATCAATAAAACAAAAAATTATAATTATTCATGCATTTGGCCTTTCGTTAAATCTAGCTGGCCTAAATCTCTAAAAGATTTTTTATAGATTGAAACTAGAATTTCCCAAGTGGATTGATTTCTTCAAGAAAATTAAAGCAGTGCAGAAAAGAAGAAAGTTATTGAATAAATTGTCTTGGTTTTTGATCAAATATAGATAACTGTTTTCCTACTTTTAGTTCTAGAGAATAAGGAAGAAGGCCTTGTAACAAAACGGTTTCTTGACTTTTAATAGTGGAAAAGAAATGATTGAATACTATTCTCTCCTTTAAAATTCATCCAAAGATTTTTCTCAGAGGCTATAGGGTTTTGATAGATTCTTTTTCCCCCACTTAGCTAGTTCCATCAAGTCTCAAGTCCTTTTTCCTCTGGCAATTTAAGTATCTTAATCCATATTTTTTTGAGTCAATTTGTTTCTGAGAAACTGGTGAAGAGTCAGCATAAGCATGTGCAGAAAGTTTGTATGTGTTCATATATATATAATAGTCTGAGCTCCACATCCACAGTCTCCACATCTGCAAATCCAACCAACTGCAGTTTAAAATATTCAGAAAAATAATTCCAGAAAGTTTCAAAAAGCAAAACTTGAATTTTCCAAGAGCCAGCAATTAGTTACATAGCATTTACATTGTATTTACAACTATCTACATATCATTTACATTGTATTAGGTATTAAAAGTAATCTAGAGATGATTTATATGGGAAGGATGTTTGTAGGTTATATGAAAATACGATGCCATTTTATATAAGGGACTTGAGCACCTATGAGTTTCGGTATCTGAGAGGGTCTTGGAACAAATCCCCTATGGATACCAAGGGCTGACTATACATATACATACACACACAGAGAAAGAGAGAGAGATTGTGAGATATCTCAGGCGGGGCCTGGGAGCTGAGGCTCCAGCTTCGGAGCTTAGATCCCAGGGAGATGACTGGGGTTGGCCGCGTGAACACAGCCTGAAGGGGGATAGTGCGCCACAGCTAGCCAGGACGGAGTCCGGGGAAAAGTCTGGACGTGCCAAAGAGGCAAGAGACTTTTTCTTGCCTCTTTGTTTCCTGGTGCGCGAGAAGAGGGGATTAAGAGCACCGCTTAAAGGAGCTCCAGAGACGGGTGCGAGGCGCAGCTATCAGCGCGGACCCCAGAGGCAGGCATGAGACGCTAAGACTGCTGCTGCTGCCACCAAGAAGCCTGTGTGCAAGCACAGGTCACTATCCACACCTCCCCTCCAGGGAGCCTGTGCAGCCCGCCACTGCCAGGGTCCGGGGATCCAGGGACAACTTCCCTGGGAGAACGCACAGCGTGCCTCAGGCTGGTGCAACGTCACACCGGCCTCTGCCGCCGCAGGCTCGCCCCGCATCCATACCCCTCGCTCCCCCGGCGTGAGTGAGCCAGAGCCCCCGAATCAGCGGCTCCTTTAACCCCGTCCTGTCTGAACAAAGAACAGACGCCCTCAGACCACCTACACGCAGAGGTGGATCCAAATCCAAAGCTGAACCCCAGGAGCTGTGCGAATAAAGAAGAGAAAGGGAAATTTCTCCCAGCAGCCTCAGGAGCAGCGGATTAAAGCTCCACAATCAACTTGATATACGTTGCATCTGTGGAATACCTGAATAGACAATGAATCATCCCAAATTGAGGAGGTGGACTTTGGGAGCAAAGATATATATATATATATATATATATATATATATATATATATATATATATATATATATATATATACATACACACACACACACACACACACACACACACACAAACACACAAACACACATATATATACACATATATTTTTTTTTCCTTTTTCTCTTTTTCTGAGTGTGTATGTGTATGCTTCTTTGTGTGATATTGTCTGTATACCTTTGCTTTTACCATTTGTCCTAGGGTTCTGTCGGTCCGTTTCTTTCTTTTTTTTTTTCTTTAATATACATTTTAGCGCTTGTTATCACTGGTGGATTTGTTTTTCGGTTTGGTTGCTCTCTTCCTTCTTTCTTTCTATCTTTTTCAACCTATTTCTTATAACCTTTTAATTTTTTATTTTTAATAATCATTTTTTATTTTAATTATTTTTTTTCTTTCTTTTTTTCTCCCTTTTATTCTGAGCTCTGTGGCTGACAGGGTCTTAGTGCTCTGTCTGGGTATGAGACCTCTGCCTCTGAGGTGGGAGAGCCAAGTTCAGGACATTGGTCCACCAGAGACCTCCCAGCTCCAGGTAATATCAAACAGCAAAAGCTCTCCCGGAGATCTCTATCTCAACAATAAGACCCAGCTCAACTCAATGACCAGCATGCTACGGTGATGGACACCATATGCCAAACAACGAGCCAGACAGGAACACAACTCCAGCCATTAGCAGAGAGGCTGCCTAAATCATATTAAGGTCACAAACACCCCAAACACACCACCAGACACAGTCCTGCCCACCAGAAAGACAAGATCCAGCCTCATCCACCAGAACACAGGCACTAGTCACCTCCACCAGGAAGCCTACACAACCCACTGAACCAACATTACCCACCAGGGGCAGACACCAAAAACTATGAGAACTATGAACCTTCAGCCTGCGAAAAGGAGACCCCAAACACAGAAAGTTAAGCAAAATGAGAAGACAGAGAAATACACAGCAAATGAAGGAGCAAAGTAAAAACCCACCAGACCAAACAAATGAAGAGGAAATAGGCAGACTACCTGAAAAAGAATTCAAAGTAATGATAGTAAAGATGATCCAAAATCTTGGAAATAGAGAAAAAATAAGAAATGTTTAACAAGGACCTAGAAGAACTAAAAAACAAACAAACAATGATGAACAACAAAATATATGAAATTTAAAATTTTCTACAAGGAATCAATAGCAGAATAACTGAGGCAGAAGAACGGATAAGTGACCTGGAAGATAATATAGTGGAAATAACTACTGCAGAGCAGAATAAAGTAAAAAGAATGAAAAGAATTGAGGACAGTCTTAGAGACCTCTGGGACAACATTAAACACACCAACATTCAAATTATAGGGGTCCCAGAAGAAGAAAAGAAAAAGAAAGGGACTGAGAAAATATTTGAAGAGATTATAGTTGAAAACTTCTTTAATATAGGAAAGGAAATAGTTAATCAAGCCCAGGAAGCACAGAGAGTCCCATACAGGATAAATTCAAGGAGAAATATGCCAAGACACATATTAATCAAATTTTCAAAAATTAAATACAAAGCAAAACTATTAAAAACAGCAAGGGAAAAACAGCAAAAATACACAAGGGAATCCCCATAAGGTTAACAGCTGATCTTTCAGCAAAAACTCTGCAAGCCAGAAGGGAGTGGCAGTATATATTTAAAGTGATGAAAGGGAAAAACCTACAACCAAGATTACTCTACCCAGCAAGGATCTCATTCAGATTTGATGGAGAAATTAAAAGCTTTACAGACAAGCTAATGCTAAGAGAATTCAGCATCACCAAACAAGCTTTACAACAAATGCTAAAGGAACTTCTCTAGGCAGAAACACAGGAGAAGGAAAAGACCTACAATATCAAATCCAAAACAATTAAGAAAATGGTAATAGGAATATACATATTGATAATCACCTTAAATGTAAATGGACTAAATGCTCCAACCAAAAGATATAGACTGGCTGAATGGATACAAAAACAAGACCTGTACATATGCTGTCTACAAGAGACCCACTTCAGACCTAGGGACACATACAGACTGAAAGTGAGGGGATGGAAAAAGATATTCCATGCAAAAGGAAATCAAAAGAAAGCTGGAGTAGCAATTCTCATATCAGACAAAACATACTTTAAAATAAAGAGTATTACAAGAGACAAAAAAGGACACTACATAATGATCAAGGGATCAATCCAAGAAGAAGATATAACAATTGTAAATATTTATGCACCCAACATAGGAGCACCTCAATACATAAGACAAATAATAACAGCCATAAAAGGGGAAGTTGACAGTAACACAATCAAAGTAGGGGACTTTAACACCCCACTTTCACCAATGGACAGATCATCCAAAATGAAAATAAATAGGGAAACATACACATTAAATGATACATTAAACAAGATAGGCTTAATTGATATTTATAGGACATTCCATCCAAAAACAACAGAATACACATTCTTCTCAAGTGCTCATGGAACATTCTTCAGGATAGTTCATATCTGGGGTCACAAATCAAGCATTGGTAAATTTAAGAAAACTGAAATCATATCAAGTATCTTTTCAGACCACAATGCTATGAGACTAGATATAAATTACAGGAAAAAATCTGTAAGAAATACAAACACATGGAGGCTAAAAAACATACTACTTAATAACCAAGAGATCACTGAAGAAATCAAAGAGGAAATCAACAAAAATCTAGTAACAAGTGACAATGAAAACATGACGACCCAAAACCGATGGAATGCAGCAAAAGCAGTTCTAAGAGGGAATTTTACAGCAATACAATCCTACTTTAAGAAACAAGAAACATCTCAAATAAACAACCTAACTTTACAGCTAAAGCAACTAGAGAAACAAGAACAAACAAACCCCAAATTTAGCAGAAGGAAAGAAATCATAAAGATCAGATCACAAATAAATGAAAAAGAAATGAAGGAAATGATAGCAAAGATCAATAAAACTAAAAGCTGGTTATTTGAGAAGATAAACAAAATTGATAAACCATCAGCCAGACTTATCAAGAAAAAATGGGAGAAGACTCAAATCAATAGAACTAGAAATGAAAAGGTGAACTAACAGCTGACACTGCAGAAATACAAAGGATCATGAGAGATTACTACAAGCAACTATATGCCAATAAATGGACAACCTGGAAGAAATGGACAAATTCTTAGAAATGCACAACCTTCTGAGACGGAACCAGGAAGAAACAGAAAATATGAACAGACCAATCACAAGCACTGAAATTGAAACTGTGATTAAAAACCATCCAATAAACAAAAGCCCACGACCAGAAGGCTTCACAGGCGAATTCTGGCAAACATTTAGAGAAGAGCTAACACCTATCCTTCTCAAACTCTTCCAAAATATAGTAGATGGAGGAACACTCCCAAACTCATTCTATGAAGCCACCATCACTCTGATACCAAAACCAGACAAAGATGTCACAAAGACAGAAAACTACAGGCCAATATCACTGATGAACATAGATGCAAAAATCCTCAATAAAATACGAGCAACCAGAATCCAACTGCACATTAAAAGGATCATACACTGTGATGAAGTGGGGTTTATCCCAGGAATGCAAGGATTCTTCAATAAACACAAGTCAATCAACGTGATACACAATATTAACAAACTGGAGGAGAAAAACCATATGATCATCTCAATAGATGCAGAGAAAGCTTTCGACAAAATGCAACACCCATTTATGATAAAAACTCTCCAGAAAGTAGGCATAGAGGGAACTTTCCTACGTAATAAAGGCCATATATGACCAACCCACAGCCAACATCGTCCTCAATGAAAGCATTTCCACTAAGATCAGGAACAAGACAAGGTTGCCCACTCTCACCACTATTATTCAAGATAGCTTTGGAAGTTTTAGCCACAGCAATCAGAGAAGAAAAAGAAATAAAAGGAATCTAATTCGGAAAAGAAGAAGTAAAGCTGTCACTGTTCACAGATGACATGATACTATACATAGAGAATCCTAATGATGCTACCAGAATGCTACTAGAACTAATCAATGAATTTGGTAAAGTAGCAGAATACAAAATTAATGCACAGAAATCTCTTGCATTCTTATACACTAATGGTGAAACATCTGAAAGTGAAATTAAGAAAACACTCCTATTTACCACTGCAACAAAAAGAATAAAATATCTAGGAATAAACCTACCTAAGGAGACAAAAGAACTTTATGCAGAAGACTGTAAGACACTGATAAAATAAATTTAAAATGACACAAACAGATGGAGAGATATATCATGTTCTTAGAGTGGAAGAATCAACACTGTGAAAATGACTATACTACCCAAAGCAATCTACAGATTCAATGCAATCCCTATCAAACTACCAATGGCATTTTTCATAGAACTAGAACAAAAAAAATCACAATCTGTATGGAAACACAAATGGCACCGAATAACCAAAGCAGCCTTGAGAAAGAAAAACAGAGCTGGAGGAATCAGGTTCCTTGACTTCAGACTATACTACAAAGCTACACTATTCAAGACAGTATAGTACTGGCAAAGAAACAGAAATATAGATTAATGGAACAGGATAGAAAGCCCGGAGATAAACCCATGCACATATGGTCACCTTATCTTTGATAAAGGAGGCAAGAATATACAGTGGAGAAAAGACAGCTCTTCAATAAGTGGTGCTGGGAAAACTGGACCGCTACATGTAAAAGAATGAAATTAGAACACTCCCTAACACCATACACAAAAATAAACTCAAAATGGATTAAAGAATTAAATGTAAGGCCAGACACCATCAAACTCTTAGAGTAAAACATAGGCAGAACACTGTATGACATAAATCACAACAAGATCCTTTTTGACCCACCTCCCGGAGAAATGGAAATAAAAACAAAAATAAACAAATGGGACCTAATGAAACTTCAAAGCTTTTGCACAGTAAAGGAAACCATAAACAAGATGAAAAGAAAACCCTCAGAATGGGAGAAAACATTTGCAAATGAAGCAACTGACAATGGATTCATCTCCAAAATTTACAAGCAGCCCATTGCAGCTCAATATCAAAAAACCAAACAACGCAATCCAAAAATGGGCAGAAGACCTAAACAGACATTTCTCCAAAGAAGATATACAGACTGCCAACAAACACATGAAAGAATGCTTAACATCATTAATCATTAGAGAATGCAAATCAAAACTACAATGCGATATCATCTCATACTGGTCAGAATGGCCCTCATCAAAAAATCTACATTTTATGTAGATAAATTATAAATTTATCTCCACACTACATAATTTATGTAGTGTGGAGAAAAGGGAACCCTCTTGCACTGTTGGTGGGAATGTAAATTGATACAGCCACTATGGAGAACAGTATGGAGGTTCCTTAAAAAACTAAAAATAGAACTACCATATGACCCAGCAATCCCACTACTGGGCATATACCCTGAGAAAACCATAATTCAAAAAGAGTCATGTACCAAAATGTTCATTGCAGCACTCTTTACAATAGCCAGGACATGGAAGCAACCTAAGTGTCCATCAACAGATGAATGGATAAAGAAGATGTGGCACATATATACAATGGAATATTACTCAGCCATAAAAGGAAACAAAATTGAGTTATTTGTAGGTAGGTAGATGGACCTAGAGTCTGTTATACATAGTGAAGTAATTCAGAAAGAGAAAAACAAATACCTTATGTTAACACATATATATGGAATCTAAAAAAAAAAAAAAAAAAAAAGGTTCTGAAGAACCTAGGGGCAGGACAGGAATAAAGACGCAGACGTAGAGAATGGACTTGAGGACATGGGGAGGGTGAAAGGTAAGCTGGGACAAAGTGAGAGAGTGGCATGAACTTACATATACTACCAATTGTAAAATAGCTAGTGAGAAGCAGCTGCATAGCACAGGGAGATCAGCTCAGTGCTTTATGACCACCTAGAGGAGTGGGATAGGGAGGGTGGGAGAGAGGGAGACGCAAGAGGGAGGAGATATGGGGATATATGTATATGTATAACTGATTCACTTCATTGTAAAGCAAAAAGTAACACAGCACTGTAAAGCAATTATACTTCAATAATGATGTTAAAAATAAATAAATACATACATGAAAATAAAGATACCATATAATTATTATGTAATATTTATGTTTCAAAGCATCTTCATATCTACCATATTAATTAGTGGAAGTAAGACTCCTTGCTGGATGGTAATTGAAATTCTATATTTGGAGCTAATTATTTAAAAACTTAATTTTTTACTCACTATTTAAACATGTTTTGAATGACAACTGAAGGCTGGATACTACACTATAGGCGTTACAGATACATAGATAAACTGTTCATAGTTTCCTCCCTCAGCAATGAGCAAAGCCATGAAAATAAACAGTTGTACATGGATGGACCTAGAGATTATCATACTAAGGGAAGTCAGTCAGAGAAATACAAATATCATATAATATCACTTATATGTGAAATCTAAAAAAATGATACAAATGAACTTATTTACAAAACAGAAACAGACACACATAGAAAACCAACTTATGGCTCCCAAAGGGGAAAGGGGCAGGGGATATATTAGGAGTTTGGGATTAGCAGATACAAACTACTATATATAAAACAGATAACCAACAAGGTCCTGGATTTCCCTGGTGGCACAGTGGTTAAGAATCCGCCTGCCAGTGTAGGAGAATCAGGTTCGAGTCCTGATCTGGGAAGATCCCACATGTTGTGGAGCAACTAAGCCCGTGCGCCACAACTACTGAGCCTACGTGCCACAACTACTGAAGCCCATGTACCTAGATCCCGTGCTCCACAACAGGAGAAGCCACCGCAATGAGAAGCCCACACACCGCAACAAAGAGTAGCCCCCGCGCGCCGCAACTAGAGAAAGCTCACATGCAGCAACGAAGACCCAATGCAGCCAAAAATAAATAAATAAAATTTATTTTTTAAAAAAAGGTCCTACTGCATAGCACAGGGAACTATATTCAATATCTTCTAATAAGTTATAATGGAAAAGAATATATATATGTATATAACTGAATCATTTTGCTGTATACCAGAAACTAACAAACACTGTAAATCAACTATACTTCAATTAAAAAAAAAACTGTTGTAGTGTGTGTTGGGTAGAAAAATGTCCCCAACCCCCAAGTTGGCCATATCCTAATCCTGTGAATATGTTACACTGCCTGGCAAAAGAAAATTAAAACTACAGGTGGAATTAGGTTGCTAACCAGCTGACTTGGAAATGAAAATGTTATGGATTATTTAGATGGATCCAGTCTAATCGTCCTTAAACATGGAAATAGAGGCAGAAGGGTAGGTCAGAGAGATGAGACATGAGAAGGACTTGAAATGCCATAGATAGTTTCAAAGATGGAAGAATGGGACCAGGAACTGAAAAATGTGGTGTTCTCTAGAAGACAGGAGGGAATAGTCCTCACCTTGTAGCCAGCAAGGAAACAGGAACCTTGGTCTGATAACTGCAGAGAACTAAATGCTGCCAATGACCTGAATGAGCCTGGAAGAGGATTCTCCCATGGAAGAGCCTCTAGAAAAAGACACAGCCCATCTACACCTCGATTTTAGCCCAGTAAGAGTTATCTACACAATTATAATAAATATATGCTATATTAAGCCACTACGTTTGTAGCAATTTATTATGGTAATAAAAAATTAATATATAATGATAAGTTAATGGACACATTAAACAAAAGATTATGATCTAGTGTGGTATGAGCTGAAGAAATATTTTAGATATCATGTTAAGAATTTTAGATTCTATAAGCAGTAAGTAATAAGGAACCATTAGGAACCTCTAGCTGTGTTTGAACCACAGGAGAGAAAGTATGTGTAACTTCTCTTTTTGGCTGCTTTGGGTCTTTGTTGAGGCTCACGGGCTTTCTCTACTTGCAGCAAGCAGGGGCTACTCTTCGTTGTGGTGCACGGGCTTCTCATTGCAGTGGCTTCTCTTGTTGCGGAGCATGGGCTCTAGGCACACGGGCTTCAGTAGTTGTGGCTTGTGGGCTCTAGAGTGCAGGCTCAGTAGTTGTGGCGCACAGGCTTAGCTGCTCCACGGTATGTGGGTTCTTCCCGGACCAGGGCTCAAACCCATGTCGCCTGCATTGGCAGGCGAATTCTTAACCACTGTGCCACCAGGGAAGTCCCTGTATAACTTCTTCTAGATAGCATTTTCCCAAATCACAATTTCTCCAAGTCCCATTGTTCCTGGAACTTAAAATAGGTAACACCTATGGTTTTTATTCTTAACTTGTTAAAGAGAGCACTGTTTAACAAATCTCTCTACTAGTAAACATCTGAGATGGGGCATGGAAAATGGCTAAAGTATTCTTGTGAATTAGTTCTCAGGATTTTTCATGTGATAATCCATGCTCATAGTGAACCTGTGTATTCACTAAATTAAACACAAAATATTTTCTATTTGAGTTTTCCAGTTAGAATAAAGCAGTACATGTAGCAACTTATTTCCTTGTTTTCACTACTGTGAAAATCCCTGTTTACCTATATTGCAAGCATGCCTCAGGCACTAGTTCTTATTAAGGCTTATATACCAATGCAAGTTTGAGAGTTTAAAGGGGGCCTCTACAGTGATGTAAATAGAAAGAATATATCTGTTTTTAACTTAATTAGTGAATAGATCATTCTCCCTGCCATTATATACACCACTGAACATTTTAGGGATAAAAGACCAATCCCAAGTTTTGTAGCTGAGGAGAAGCAAAGCAAAAGGCAACTCAAGATAAATTAAGTTTAATTTAAGTGACAGAAGTAGAGTTTTTAATACACCAACATCAGTATCATCAGAACAAATTTGAAAAATGCCTGCTACATCCTACAGGGCGATTTTTAAACGTTATACATGTTTACTTTTTATGAAGACAGTTGGAAATAGAGTATACTACCAAGTCTACATGGTATGGCCAAATTCACTGGCTAAGCAGATTTCCAATTTTCTGTTGTCTTAGTAATTGGCTGCAAGGCTAACCGTCAGACCGCCTGTGTGGTAAGCCAATTTATTCATCAAGGATATATAAAATCCTGGTTCAACTGTGCCTCGGTATACTTCTTGCAATTGCCTGGATGTTAGAAATGCATGTCTGGTTCATGACTGGTGGGAAGGATTTGGGTCTTACATTGCAATTACTATCCTGTATCAGGATGCTTTAGTTGTCTACAGCAAGACAATCCAAGAGCTGATAGTAGACCCAGCCAATAAGGAAGGACAAGTATTTGGGAGATGACAAGGGCAGAGGCTTGCAACAAAGGTTCAGTTTGGGAAGTAATTACTTCCATTAAAGATCCAACAGTCTCTAGTTAAAATCGAGGCAAAATATTTAATGGTTAAAATATTTAATTATATCTTAACAGCCTCCTAACTGGCCTACTTGAATCCACACTGGCCCCTTCCAGTTTATTCTCTGCAAGGTTGACTGAGAGATCTTACCCAAGGTGTGGATTTCAACAATGCTTGACAGAGTTCACCCTTCAGCCTAAAATCTTTCAATGGCTCCCCTTTCCCTTGGAATAAATACAACACTCAAGAAGCTATGAGGCCCTGTAACGCCCACCTCTCCACCCCATCTTATTTCACCCTTCCCCTTGCTCCCCAGTCATACAGGCCTTTGTGCCTCTCATACTTGCTGGGCTGTCTTGTGCCATTGGGTCTTTACACACAGTTTTCTCTGAATGGAGGACTGTTCCCTCCCCTGTTGCCTCCTTAACTCCTACTCACCCTTCAGGTCTCAGCTCAAGGAACATTTTCTCAGTGAAGCCTTCCCTGACCTCCTTAAGTGAAATCCTATTTTTCAGATTCATACCCTCATGTACCACCTTGTATCACTTTTCATTGTTGCAAACCGACTCCTTCCTGTGATTATTTGATGTTATTTATCTCTGCCAATAATGGTAAGCTCAGTATTTTTTGCTGTTTTTTCCGCAGAGCCTAGAAAAGTGCCTGAGACATAGGTATGAAAAGTATTTGTTAAATATACAAACAGATGAGGTAAGAATATTTTCAGAGATTTTTGATTACATAACTTCTGTTATACATTGTTAAGCCACTATCCTCCATGAAGAAAATGAATATATCATCTAGCATAACGCTTAAAACATTCAGTTGCTTAATGCAAGTTTAAGAAATAGAATTAAAATCATACAGGCAGAATTGTATTTATATATAGATCAGAAAAGTTTTCACAATAGTTAGCTTTGATCGGCGTGTATTTTAAGAGCAGAGACAAAGAATACCAGTTCTACATAGAGTAGCTGACTAAAGGGCACAACATAGAGTGTGTTTACAAAGTTTCTGAGAGGTTGGGTTGTACTTACTTAAGATCAACTAATATTAAGAACTACATTTAGTCCTAGAGCAGGGTTTATAACTGGATAGACAAGTTAGGGATCGATGAATCTAAGAGTTAGAATATATTTCATAGATGTACAATTTTATTCACCTGATTTTGCAGGAAAAAAATACTAAGCCCAACAAGCTTAAGAAATATGTCCATGGTCACATCCCTGTTGAGGGTCAAATATCTGGAGGCCAAATAGCATATTTAGACATTCCTGAATGGTTTCTATATATTAAATCTGTACTGATTCTATAGGGAAGCCGATTTGAAAAGATTCATACATACATTTGTGCATGTGGAAAACATTTTCATAGATATTATTTGGCAGATCTGTCAAAGAATTCAAAAACAGAAACACGTGTTCTGAATTCTAAAAACATAATAACCAAGGCTATTTATTAGATCTAAAACTAAATTTTTTTAAAAATTATGCAAGAAAGTAAATATAAGCATAACTTGGCTGAATGGTAAGCAATATTAATACAGTCATAAAAAGTATGCAATAATTATTAATTTAACCAAAATTGATGATATTACTGTTGGGATGATTGAAGAAATGTAAGAATGGATAATGTCAAAAATTGACAAATCTAAGGCTTCCCTGGTGGTGCAGTGGTTAAAAATCGCCTACCAATGCAGGGGACACAGGTTTGAGCCCTGGTCTGGGAAGATCCCACATGCCATGGAGCAACTAAGCCTGGGCGCCACAACTACTGAGCCTGCGCTCTAGAGCCCGTGAGCCACAACTACTGAGCCCGCCTGCCACAACCACCCAAGCCCGTGCGCCTAGAGCCTGTGCTCCACAACGAGAAGCCACCGCAATGAGAAGCCCGCGCACCACAAGGAAGAGTAGACCCTGCTCGCCACAACTAGAGAAAGCCGCGCACAGCAACAAAGACCCAATGCAGCCAAAAATAAATAAACAAAATAAATAAATTTACTTTAAAAAAATTGACAAATCCAGAAATAACAGTATAAATACCTTACGTAGAAATGTGGAGATAAGTATACAAGTGTTTTAAAATATTGCACCTGGAGAGTGGAGTGGGTGGTAAAAGATGGTTGGACAAGGAACTGGCGTTTTTCTTAAGCTTTTCAACGCTCGTTTTAGTTTGGGTCCACTTAGGAGAAAGAAGCTGCACAGTGATTTGAGCAAGGAAACTTTAATACTGAAAAAATATTAACTATAACAAGGTAATGAATTAATGGGGATTAGCTACTAAAGGGTAAAGAAGACTCTCGAGAATATAAAAATAGCAGATGTACAGAGAAGCCACTATTCCTAGGGCCAAGGCAGAGAACCCAGGAAGGAAGAAATCTGGAAGACACCCCCATCCAGGGCTGAACTCTAAGCCTTGCTTTCGAGGGTACAGCTGGGCTCTACTGCATGGTGTAACAGGTCCATGAGGAGCTGCATTGGCAGGATTCACTGGGAAGCCATCCTCTGGGCTGCCAAAATAAGCCATCTGCAGGGAGGTGCCGCAGAAGTGACACTCACCAAGAAACTGTTTTCTGGGGTGTCAGAAGCTGTGCCCATGAGGAGGTGTCTCAGAACTTGCTTGAAAGTCACTTGAGGGGCAGTGCTAGGAACAGGCTTCCACAGAGAAGTGCCAGACCTCATAACTCACTCTGAAGCCACCCGAGGGTGTTCCAAGGAAGCTGTCCATGGGGAGGTGCTATTCTTTGGAACTTACTACTAAGGTTCCAGAACTCTGGCATGAAGAGGTAAAAGGAAAGCCATCCACTGGGAGGAGCAATGCCAGTTACTGGGATTCTGATCTCAGAATGTTGTGAGAAGCTGCCCGCAGAGACATGACATGCTCTGCAGGAGCCCAGGGAGAAGCGCAGGTCAAACCAGGAAGACGGAAGCCCCTTCCTCCTCTAGTGTCTTTCCAGAGCACTCCGCTGATAAAGCTTAACCTCATGCTTGTGTGCAAAGGAGAAATATTTAGTCCAGCTCTGTTTTTGCATAGCAGGCAATGAAAAGTGGACTTAGAGGCAATACGCCGATAACCGGAATATTACTTTTTATAATTAGTTAGATAATGTGCATTGATATAAGTCAAAACTAATCTTTTAAAAGTAACTGCTAAGAAAAGGGCAGCTTATCTGAGGACATAGAATGTTTCTTCTTCTTTGAAGGTAAGACTTATTCACCTTGCTCCCTTTGAATTTGGCATCTATAGGAATTCATGTTATCATTCTTAATGTGTGCCTATTGATGCTACCCCCCATTCCCATTTATATTTTCCCTGCTCTTGATTCTCTGTTCTTAAATATATTTGATCATTGTTTTCTAATATGCATATTTGAAGGTAGTCTCAGTAGCTTATAATAAATAAGACATGGTCCTTGATTTCCAGAAGTTTATTGTCTGGCTGAAGTCATAAGACAAACTCACTGAAAACAATTAGGGAAAAACAAAGTATAGAATCTTATTTAGTGATAAATTTTGCAGGACAAAAATCGATGTTCTTGGAGTTCCCTGAAGGGAGAATATCCAAACTGTAACAGTCAGTAAAAACTTCCTGAAGACTTCAAGTGATCTTTAAAACAAGAATATACACTGAGGGAAAGCAAAGGAGAGGCACGGAGAAGACACTGACTCACCCCACAGTAAGCTCCTAGGATGGTGAAGATCAGCATTTGATAAGCTGACATCCATGACTCGCCATGGTCTGGCCCCACTGGCCCCTTTATCATTGTCTTTGACCCCTGTTCAACAACAATTCTCTATTCTTTTACTTTAGCTGATCTATTGCCCTGAACACACCTTATTCATATTTCTATTCAACATTCTTCTCACATCTTCTTCTTGGAAGTCACCTTTCTTTTCCCTCTTCATCTGTTTGAGTGTTGCCCATCACTCAAGACCAACTATTCTGGCCTATGGGGATTTCTCCCTTTTCTGAACTTCTATAGTACTTAATTCTATACCACTCACTTGAAGGTTATATTATCTTGTGGTAAAGTAGAATAGTGGAAAGTGCATAGACCTACAGTCAGAAAACTTGGATTCAAATCCTGGCTCTCCAACATTTTGGTTCCATTTCCTAACCTCTCTCAGTCTCTATGTTTTCACTATAATTTAGGGAAGGTGATACCTTCTTTGTAGGGCTGTTATGAGGACTGAATGGTATTACATACATATATGTGCCTTGAAAATTTTGCTGAATGGCAATACACATACAGTTTGTGTTAGTGTTTGTGTGTGTTTCCACTCTATCTAGGATATACACTTAGAGATGGAACAATATCTAATAACTGTTTGTATTCTCCTTAGCACTTAGCACATTTCTCAGCACATAGTAGGCACTAAATAAACACTAAATGATTAAAACCCAACCAGTTTCTGTAAAAATATAAAGTGAACCCTCTGCACTATATTTGCTTTATCTGTCCTTGTTTGTACCCATTAGATGCATCCAAGTTACAATATTCGTCACTGCAGAAATTACTGGTGAAAAGCTATTTGAACTGGTAACATCTATCTTGGGTCTGTCAAACCCTGGGTTTATAAAAGCAGTTTGGAACTCATGAGCTGTCACAGCAAGAACACTCACTTGATACATTTTACAGATAGCAATTGCTGGTAAGTGTTCCTGCAATGAAGTACTCAAATAACTGGTATGACTAGGAATGCCAGTCCCTGATCAGTCAAGTGGGAAATCTTAGGAAATCAATTTCACCAGCAGTTGTGGTGAAATTTTTCTTTCAAAATGTAAGTCATGTCCAAGAGATTCCAAACAAACTGTATTGACAAAGCAGTTCCTGGGTAGGGTGGGAAGGGGCCGAGCTAAACAGAGGTAGAGGTGGTGTTGGTTCTGTGATATAATGTAAAGAGAACACACTTTGGAGCCAGGCACACCAAGCACAAATCCCAACTCCATCGTTTACTAGGATCTTGGCTTTAGGTCTTCTTTAAACTTCAACATTTTTCTATATAAAATGGCAATAATGCAGTTGTCATGAAAATTAAAAATAAGTTGCTAAAGCACCTAGTACAGGGTACTGTCTGGAAATTCAGTGACAAGCACTGTGTGTGGTTAACTCAATAGGATGAGGTGATATTTGAAGGTTTGCCTACAGACCTACACCACATTTCCAACATACTGGTGCAGAAAGTAAGCACCTGTGTCATGGCCTCAACAAAGACACATGGCCCCACTCCTCACTAAGTACCTTTTCCAAGGTCATAGACTCAGTAATTCACTTTAGCCTGGGCCTGCTGCATTCAAGACAAGTTCTGTGATAGCTGTATTTAACAAGAGAATCCTCCCTCTCCCTCACCCCCGTGGACAACTCGTTAGAAATATCACTTAGCACCCACAGGGTAAGCGGCACTCTATTAGACACTCTAATGGATTCAGTTATGATTAGTCAAGGTCTGTGCTTTAAAGATAAGGATGATCCTTTCGTTGTCCTCACGGGGATACTAAGGTAAAGGCTGGAAATGAATTTGATGAGATCTGACATGTTGTCTCCTGAAGAACTTAACCTCTAGGAGATTCTGGTAATATAGTTGTGAAGGTTAAATGAAATTAGATTTGTGAAGCACTTAGCATAGTGTCAAGCACATAATGATCAACAGTAGCAACAACATTATTAGAACAAGTAGTTCCTATAAGGACAGAATCGCCAGAAATACCAACCCTAGAAGCTGCTATAAACGGTTATGCATTACTTTAATTTTATTTATTTATTATTTATTTTTTTAACATCTTTATTGGAGTATAATTGCTTTACAATGGTGTGTTAGTTTCTGCTTTATAACAAAGTGAATCAGCTATACATATACATATATCCCCGTATCTCTTCCCGCTTGCGTCTCCTCACTCCCACCCTCCCTATCCCACCCCTCTAGGTGGTCACAAAGCACCGAGCTGATCTCCCTGTGCTATGCGGCTGCTTCCCACTAGCTATCTATTTTACGTTTGGTAGTGTATATATGTCCATGCCACTCTCTCACTTTGTCACAGCTTACCCTTCCCCCTCCCCATATCCTCAAGTCCATGCTCTAGTAGGTCTGTGTCTTTATTCCCATCTTACCCCTAGGTTCTTCATGACCTTTTTTTTTTTCCTTAGATTCCATATGTATGTGTTAGCATATGGTATTTGTTTCTCTCTTTCTGACTTATTTCACTCTGTATGACAGTCTCTAGGTCCATCCACCTCACTACAAATAACTCAATTTCATTTCTTTTTATGGCTGAGTAATATTCCATTGTATATATGTGCCACATCTTCTTTATCCATTCATCTGTTGATGGACACTTAGGTTGCTTCCATGTCCTGGCTATTGTAAAGAGTGCTGCAATGAACACTTTGGTACATGACTCTTTTTGAATTATGGTTTTCTCAGGGTATATGCCCAGTAGTGGGATTGCTGGGTCATATGGTAGTTCTATTTTTAGTTTTTTAAGGAACCTCCATACTGTTCTCCATAGTGACTGTACCAATTCACATTCCCACCAGCAGTGCAAGAGTGTTCCCTTTTCTCCACACCCTCTCCAGCATTTACTGTTTCTAGATTTTTTGATGATGGCCATTCTGACCGGTGTGAGATGATATCTCATTAATCATTAGAGAAATGCAAATCAAAACTACAATGCATTACTTTTAAACTAGACTGCTTTTCAAATGTTAAAGTGGTAGAAAGGAACAAATAGAAAACAGCTGCAGTAAGGTAACTGTATGACCTTCTGTTATTATCAGTGGCTGACTGCGGGAGCTGCCTTCTATCACTGGCTGTGCTGCTTGGGCTAGTCAGTGAATGTCACTGAGACTCAGTTTCCTTTTGTAAAGTGAGGCTGTTGGAATAGAACTATTCGGGCTGTTTTCAGTTCTGCTCTGCTCTGCTCTGCTTCTTAAACATGGGATCTGTACTGGTGACGGTAAGAAGAAAGCTCTGTGGCGGGAGAGCAGGAGCAAAAATAGGGACAGAAAATCTTGGAGCTGAGATTAAAAATGAAAATGCTTTAAGGGAGTAACCAAGCAATATATTTGCTTGGAGGCATGTTTTTTTAAATGTCTGCCTACTGACTACGTGACATATGTGCTTGAACAGAGTTCCTATAGCAAGTTGACAATGATTTGATTTTCTCTGTTGTCTGACACTCTAAATTCTTATTTCCTAGGTTACCATAGAGCTCTCTCTAGCCGATGTCACTCAGTGAGTTTTGACTGTGTGGGCTTAATAGGATGCAAGTTTGGGGCAATGCTGTTGACTCCCTGTCCCTTCAAATTAGATGTTCTCCTAATTCCCGAAAATAAAATATCTACGATGCTACTAGGCAGGTCTTCGACTTAGTAACCTCTCAAAAACATAGCCCTTCTATTTCTGTCTGCTGAAGACAGGAGGATGTATTTTCCTATTATGAAGTCATGTGTGCAAGGGAGCATGGGGAGGAATACGCTGGATGTAATGGGCCAAAATCTCAAGCTAGAGTGGAGGCAGGTTTCCTCAAGGAAGCCTCCAAAGACAGAAATACAGTGTGAGAGGAAAGCAGAATCTCTCAGCTCAGAGCAGGCAAAAGAAAGCAGCCACTGAAGTCTGTATATGAGAACAACAACAAAGAAGACAGAGAAATGGTCCACTCTCCTTCCACCCTTTATTCTACCAACAGAAATCCCCCTCCTCCAAATTCTACTCAGGATTCCCGTTTCCACTGCAAGTTCCACATACGTCTTATTAGATGGAATGTGTTTGCTAGGACGGCATGTTTATTCCCCACTCCTCCGGTTCCCTGGAAGAGGGATTTCCCCCGAAAGCTTCTGGCCTCCTGCTGTACCTTTTTTCATCTCCAAGGAGGAGCGATCTGTTTGGTGAAAGTGGGAGAGGAATCCAGCATGCACAACTCAGCTTCTTGCATGCCCTGTCCTCTTGGGAGCAGCCTTCCCACAGAGGAAGGACTTCTGTTTCTGCTTCTGCTGAAAGGCTCTGCCCTGAGGGGAGGCTGTCTGACTCTGTACTTCAGCATCAGGAAGCCTGCATGTGGGCAGATAGAAGCCACACTCTCCACCATTTTACGTGCAATGAATACATCTTTCCTACTCGGTTGCCTTACTTCACATTTTGTTCAGAACACAGGTGGGGAGGGGCGAGTTACTGTTGCTTCTCCCCAGTCATAAAATTTGACTGATGTACATTCTAGTGGAAAATCTGCTATGACGTCCTCAGCCATTTCTTACTGCAAGAGTCAACTCATTTCTGTTGGTTCCTTCCTTTCCCATTGCCTCTTACTCCCCCAAAGCCATGTGCTAATCCATGGGGTTGATTATTAAGGAAGCCATCTGTATGACCCCGTGATTAATAAAACAGAATAGTCTAGACCAGAAAAAGATTAGCTTCATACTTAATGTGTTTCAGCCACCGATTTAACCAGAATAATAACTGCTTGGGATTGAACCCCATTGTAGTGGAAATGTGGGCTGAAAATAACTGTATCTATCCATACTGGCTGACCAAATCACAGCATTTAACCAGTAGGAAGCATACATAGGCTGAATCCACTCTTTCTTTTGCATCTGAAGTACAGTGACAGGCATAGTATAGGGTTAAAAGTAGCACGATTTTTCACCTTGGTTTTGTCACTGATCTGTCACTGAGCTGTTTATCACAGCTAACAGATAACCCTTCTGAACCCTGGGTTTATTTCTATAAAATGGAGATAATAATAAGTAACTTGCAATATTCCAGGAATATTAAATTATATAATGCATGGGGAAAATATTTATATTCTTTAATATGTATATATGACTATGAATTGCTAATATCATCAATAGAGATACTGAAAAGAGACAGAACCTTACATGTTAAAGGTCAGATAAGCCATTTAGTGTCCTGTCAAGAGAAGAGCCCATCTTCTTGTCTTCTAGCTTCTAGTAAAGTTTCTCAAAGTGAGGTCCAAGGACTATTTTTAAATAAACACATTATTTTTAAGCCCCACTCTGGCTCTAAATCAGAATATCTATAGGCAAGCTCTAGAATCTGTATTTTAACAATGAACACTAAGTTTAGGAAGGAACTACTACATCTGGTCCAAAACTGTTTTTAATATTACATAATGTTGCATTCTCATCAATTATAGATGTTAGTTCTCTCCTTTACTTGAAAACATCTTAAAAGAATCAGTTCAGTCAAAACATTTCCCTCTATTTTGAGCTCCTTGGGTCACTCTAAGTATTGATATATCTCCTCACAATTTAAAAAACAACTTTCAAATTCCTACAACCAAATATCTCCATCTTAAACTTTCCACTCTTGAAATGATAATTCTAATATTTATTTCATCTCCTTTAAAAGTCAGTTTGGAACTCTCAACCCTTGGGCAGCAAGAGGCCTGGATAAGAATCATTAAACCACAGCACAAACTATAATAAGTATAACAGGTGAAACCCAATTATTACAAACTCCATAAAACTGCCACATGGTTATATTCTAATAGAATTGGGTTATAGGAGACACAGTGCCAGAAATTAGGCCCAGGCTTTGTGGAACTTGCAAAGCAAAGCAGCTTCTTTGAAGTGAATTATTCAGTGAAAAGAAGTGCTTTGAATAGAATACAGATACAAAGGCTGTATCATGTAGGCTAGGCTCCAGAGCTTCTGGGTCTTTCTGTAGGCACTGAGCATGCCTGGCCTCGGACTGTGAATAAGATGGGAGCCTTTAGAGTGTGCAGAGGAGGAGTGAGACGTGACTTTCATTTTCACAGCACCTCGCTGGCTGTGATGTTGGTACTAAGGTAGAAATAGGGAGACCAGTTCGAAGGCTATTTCCATAATCCAGTGGAAGATGGTGGGTAGCAGCAGGGGAAGGGATGAGAAGCCATCAGCCTCTGGATATATTTAAAAGGAAGAGCTAACAGGGTTTGATCCTCAAACTCAATTTAACTGAGCATTGTCCAAATGGAAATGATTTTGTTCTACAAAACATTTTTTAACAACTTTTACTCTTCAAGGAACTCATCTTAACCTTAAAGAAAAATGGAGGCTAGAACCTAACAAATATATATTAACACAGTATAACATAATATATGTATCATATGTTCAATATAATACAGCACAATATAAAACAATATATAAAAACACAAAAATACATATAATCTACTCACATATGCAACAAAATATATAGTCTACACATGTTCTTAGTGCAAGCATATTATTAGGTTGGCCAAAAAGTTCGTTCAGTGAGTGAATATGTTGTTCAGTAAAGTTCTTGACGAAATGAAAAATGTCTTTTACTTTTTACTTAAAACTGAACAAACTTTTTGGCCAACCCAATATAAGCTAGGTAGGTATACTCTCAAACTTATTTAACCAAATTCAGTTTTGTTTAAAACCAGGTATTCTAAAAGCTCCCAAATATAGCTATTAACAAATAGTTACATGGTTTTGCCATGTTCCCTTTCTTGGTCTATACATTTTTTTTAAATATCCAGTTTGAATTTTTCTCCTTTAAACCAGCTCTTTGCTCTCAGTGAAGCAGTTTTTCCTCACTTTCTATTTTTCTTCTGTAGGCTCAGCTTATCTTGGTTTTTGAAACTGATCTTCCACTAACACACATTTCCCCTGGGAAACTTCTGTTCCACCTTTCACATTGCTGACTCGTTTTCTTCATCTTCCCTCCCTTGTTTCCTTGAGCTAGGCTCCTATTGGTGGACCAGTCAGGGCGGACTGTTTCCCTTCACCCAGGAGGCTTATAAAACCATCTCTGCAAACTAACTAGAGGTTCTGTGATTGAAGTCAAGATATCAGTTGAAGCTATAAATAAAATGTAGCACTCAAAGCTGAAGCAGTGTTTTTGTCTTTAAGTTATTCAGCAGTACACCATCATTTCATCTCTTCTACACATCTTTTTATTACATTGCATTTTAATGTTCAACATGACACCCCAAATAAAATGCTGAAACCCCCTGTGGACACTTTATTGTGTATTCCATCTATTTTCTGCTTGGAATCAGGATATTAGTTTATAAAATGGTTTTCTCAAATGAAATTAGGGAGTAAACCAGTGTGATTCAGGCATTCACAATTGCCTATCAGCTTCCTATTGTGGAAGGATTAAATGTGATTTCAAACAATAGAAGCAATCCCAGAAGAAATTACACAGGTGGATGTGTTGATTATGTCACAATTAGGCTTTGGGTTAATATTCCTCAGCAAAGATCTACTGATAACAGCTTTATTAGAGCCATGATTATTCTAGGAAGATCAACTTTGATCACTTGGCTATCCAAATTTTGCTTTACCTTTGAGGCTCCTCTGTGTATATTTTCATGTCTGATCTCTTTTCTTGTTTTAGTGGAATAATTTTTCTGTATGATTGTCAGTACAGTACAATATGCTTGGTTGTTACCATTTTGTATTAATTGCACAAGGCTTGAATTCTCAGTCAATATTGTTTCATAATTACGCTTGTCATGAAAACATGGCCTAGTTATTATTCTCACAATTTAAAACAAGCACAGAGAATTAATCAATCTGTATATAAGTAATTATTTTTTAGTGTAGCCTATGACTGTATTATATTCATTCATTTAAAAATAGTATAGATTATACCCACCATGTTATCAAACACCTGAACAGAAAATAAAACCTGTTAAACATCCAGGTGAAGAGAAAATTGCTCAGATATTCTAATGAATCCTATCTACTATCATATTTGTTGACATTTGTTCACAGTCAAAGTTTCTCTATTCTCCACACCTTCCTCCTCTCAAATATGAATCATAATGAATGCTTATTGCAATCAGAATTTCACTGATAACTAACACCTGTAATTGCTTACTGTGGGTCAGGCAGCATTCTAAGTGCATTCCACATATGAACATAGTCAGTCATCACACCAACACTAAGTACCATTATTGTTCCCATTGTATAGATGAGGTCACTTGGCCTTTGTCCGAACTATTAAGTGGCAGAGCTGTGAGCTGAAGCCATAGAAATCTGACTTGCTGCTCTCAGCCCTACACATTGTCAATCCCATCCCACCACCCCGACCCTGCCAAAGAAGAGGGTGTGGCTCCAGTTTGAGGAGCAGTGATTTAGCCATGTTTTTAAGAGTGCCATTTTGAAAAAATAAATAAGTATTATCAAACACATGAGTGGAGACTCTAATCTTTCTACTTTGGGGACTTGTGGTCCAGGTCAGAATTCCTGCATCCCTGCCATATGATATTAATAGCACCACAATACAAAGATGACTTCTAACAGTGCTGACAATGACTAAACAAACTTGAAAATTCAGGCAATTACACAGAAAGCATAACCAATACCCATTTCCTAAAAAGGGTAAAGTAAAAATATTTAGATTACCAAGATAAATTGGTACCTAAATTTCACAGAAAAGTCTAAACTTCATTGTGCTTATGTTGAGTTCTTATGGTCCTAGAGCCACGGTTTATACTCTTAAGATCTGGGGCCAAAATACTGCAGAAAGAACAATCATTCTTTTAGCCAAAGAATATTAGATGAAACTCATTAGGCACCAATTGTATGTCAAGAGTTATTATAGACCCTGAAGGACTGAACTACAGCATGCCTGATTAAAACAAACAAACAAACAAACAAATGTATCCCTAACCTAAGCACAGCCAGGCTAACTATTTAACATGGAATTTTTATGTTTAAAATTTGTATCAGGAATTTTACATCACTACAAATGCAACAAACACTGACAACAGAATCCCTTCTTAGATTGCTAATAATTTATATTAGTCCCTCATTGCCGCCCCCCCTGCTCCAACAGCTTTGAGACCCTGGAGACACAGTTATAAGCAACACAATCTCTCCTCTCAGTTGAACATGTGGAGGGGACTCCCTTTCTGGCTGGCAGAATTTCACACAGCACTTCCTACTTGAATGCCACCTTCTCACTCACCACTTTCAACACGTCCTTGATTGGCCCAGTTCTGACTGCCCCTTCATAACTCCTGTAGGTCACCTCTGTGCCTATTTTCATCCAGCCCAGCTTGATCCGTGACTGCTCCCAGGTTTGTAGGCATGGACTCGCCTAGTACATGTGCTCCTCTGAACCCCATCTGACCCACTGTGGGCATCCAGGCTCTGCTCCTGGGCACACTTCCCACTGGGCAGGCACCTGGCTTACCATTTGCTTGGCTTCCCTTGCAGCCTGGCTACTCTCCTCACACCCACCTCTCCTTCTCCCACCTCGCTGGGCTGGAAGAGTGTGCATATAAATCAGTGTTCATTTGTTGACATCCATGAATATTTTGCACAAAAATATTCCATTTTCTAAGCCAGGAAACAAAATGAAGCCAAAGACAGGCTTAAAGGGTAATACATTCTTATGTTCTTTACAAGTTGAAGTTAAGAGATTTAATCAGAATGGTTTGCTCTTTTATCTCTATTAGAGATATTGAGACAAAGTTTTAGAAAAACTAAATGGATAGCATGCTCTTCAGATCACCACAGGCGATCGAGAAGGATGCTGTAAAACCCAGTTTGTAAATCTCCAAATGGTCAATTAGCAGACCAGTATGAGCAATGAATAGACCTTACAGCCTTTCCCAAGCAAACATGGTAATTAAAAACAAATTACTGTATAGCATGGATGTGATGCTTTACAGTGTACCCCACCTGCCAACCAGCAGCTAAATTCATTCCAAGACTGTCTGGCCAATTAGCTGCTTCCCTATTGGGTGACTCAGGTTCCCTGTGTGAGCACCATTTGCAAGAATCCACATCAGATTGGACCTTTTGTTCTCAGAAGGCAGCAGAGCTTCCAAGAGCGGGTCTCTAGACTGGATGAATTCTGCCTCGCTCACAGAATGTATTCTGTGTACTCACTTCACAAGGGCCTGGAGACATTCCAATTTCAATACCAGAATAGAATCCCCAGGTTCTAACAAGAAAAGAATACTATCACATGTTTTTCCTACAGGTAATTGTAATTAGGAAAAGAAAAATCAAACACTGGGTTTTGACAACTTCATCAAGGGACTTTGGCAAAAAACTCAAGTAGAATGGTTAATTTTTTCTCTTACATAAAAATAAATCCATGAAATCAGGTCAAGTGAAAGTTACTGGTTTATTCTATAATTGGTTTTGCACATGTGTTTAGAAACACAGAAAGCTAGAATTAAAAGAAAAATTTTGTGCTTAAATCTTACAACTGACGAAATTGAGACCCAAGGTCATATAAAGGGGGAAGCAGAAGAAAAGTCTAATATTCTCTCCACTATACTATACTCTGAGTGAATTTAGGATGGTGTATTTACTCACGATATGTATAGATTTCATGTGCATAAACACAGACCTCTAAATAGGTCTTCACATGCATTTTTATGTGTGACCCTCACCTTCCGTAGTTAGGAGAGTCCAATAGTAAACAATTTTTTTAACAGAAGCACTCTTACATTATGTCACAGGAAGACCTCAGCTACATAGATATAGAATTTTTCTTTTTGTAAATCTAGAACATTTAATCATCCATTCAATGAGCATTTTACTTAACATTATTTGTATGACAAGCATAAAGATAGTGAATCTTACGGCAAAAATCACAAATAGGTTTTGAGACAAAACCAATTATCAGCAGCTAATTTCTAATACTGTGTTAAGAAGGATTCTGAGGAGCTGTCTAAACTGAGAATAAAAGAGTGATTACATACGATTTTTACTGACCATAATGTGCATAGGAATGGTAGCAAATATGTTACTGAGATGGCATGCCTATTGTAGGACTATTCTTCCAGCTCCAATATTCCCTACAGATTCTACCTCCAATGTTTCTGTTTAAAAGTTTGCCTGAAGCTGTACAAAAGAAGTGGTTGCTTGTAAATAATTGCTTCCCTCTTTGTTCCAACATGAAAAGAAGAAACGGGAGAATCCATGGAGTTAGGATGGAGGTGGTAGAGACGGAGGGTGATTAAAAACAGTCTGTTCACCAGGAAGGTAGATCCTGAATCAGAACTTCCTGGCTGCAGCTGCAGACCCCACTCAAAGTGACTGCTTTGCTTTAGCTATTGGGAAAAATATGAGGAGTATTTTGGAAAGGTTCTTTATTACAAAGCTTCCTTTATGACTTATAATAGTGATTTATTGAGAAAATTCAATCTTTCCTCAATGACAAATGCAGTCCAATCTTCAAGTTTATAACATTTTCTGAGTAACTTTATGAAATCAATGAACCTTTCTTCATCAAAATGAAATCACAGGTATACATTAAGTATGCGTTTAAACTGGAAAGGAAAGAAAATCAAAATGGTTCCACTATTTCCTTGTTAAAAAGGCTTTTGTAATCAGTATAAGTCTTTCAATGGTGGTTTCTTTAATCATTTGGTTGGTATAAAACCATAAGTGACATGCCCTCGAAATCATGAAGAGAAGTCAGGAAGTCAATACTAAGTTCACTGTAAGAATATGATGAATTTGTACTATTGTCTGGTCTCATTATATTCTTTGTCACAAAAATGAGTTATCACAGAATTATAATATCTGGTATGTTCTTCTTTATAATGCATTCTTATTCACATGACAAGAATTACGACAAGAGGAGAAAATGGACAAAATTAATCCACCCACATGACAGAAAATACCACATCAAATTAACTTGTGACAGGTAAGTATTTTTGTGAAAGCATTTACTGATGGCATCTGTCATATCAGTCTACCTACATCAGTACTTTATGTGCCCCAACAAAGATCTATCACGAGTGGAACCCTAGGGAAAACATCTTCTGAAAATGGTTTAGATGTAAAGAAAAGAAACGGGTCATTTTGTACATGATCTTCACAGGAAATCCCTAACTAAATCAATAATTTGGATTTTACAGCACTCCTCCTGAACAAATTCCATCCTACTTTATCCCTTTTTTGAGAGCTTCCTACTTCTGGATTTGGCAGAAAAAGTTCATTTGCAGATTATATATTAGGGAAAGAAAAGGAATAGAAAGATTTCAAACAATAAATTAATTCATTTCTTAAGGTATATTTGCTTTCTACTTTGGATCTAGGTAGTAACCAATATAAAATATTCTTACAGTAATAGATATAGTATGTATTGTTTAACTAAATCAAATTAGCTGAATGTGAAAATGCAATGTAGTCATTCTAGGCAAGAGGGAAATGATGCTGAGGATCAGAGACAATAGGTGACTGTAATTTATGTTTGTTCATGTATGAATAACTCTGATAAAGGTAGCCTGGAATGAATAATGTAGAGATTTTTCAAAAGCAAAACATGCAATGATGTGTGATGAAGTAGAGAGATCACCAAGCATAGACCAAATAATTACCTTCAAAAAATTAGTTCTTGGGAAGCATTTACTCTGGAAGTTCACTAAAGTCCAGGCTCTGGCCCACAGCACTATAAATTCAGAAGTTTATGCATGCTTTCCATACAAGAAAGTTCTCCAAGACTTGTATGTCAAAACAGAAGACCAGTTTATTGTTTGTTTTGCTTAAAATGATTACTGTATTGAACCAATTCATTTTCAATGGTCCATAAAAGTAGATAATATATGTTTTTTTAAGGTACCAGAAAACTAAATGGAAAAAATATTGCTACATTTCTGTGTAGGGGAAGTCACATCCCTAAAGAAAAGTATGACAACTTCTCCATCATGCCCCTATTAACTCTCATTTGGATATGGATCTAAGGTAGATGATAAATGAAAAAGACACACAGAAGCTAATCAGATCCCCAATGATTATACAATTGCAGACCCAGCAGAACACAAGCTCCTCAAGCAGGGTTCTCATTGACTGATGCTTAGAATATCTTTCCTGGTCTTCCTTAGTCAGAAAATGCAATTTAGTACGGTATTGTACTTTCATGCCAGATTATATACCCATTTGATTTTCTTCTAAGGTGAACACAAGTAGCATTCAGCCCAAGTGCCATTTCTGTAAGGAGGTACGAAACAGGTATGACAAATATATTATACAAGCAGTAAACACCAGATTTTGAAAGTACACAGTTGCAGTTCAATCCTGGTTTTAAGAGTTATTCTAACGTCATTAAAACACACAAATAAGACATCTACTCTTCCAGGTAGATTTATCCAATGGGTATTTACCATTATAATTACCTATTTCTTGTGGGGAATACACACTAATTACCTGACCTAAATTGAGAATGAAAGTTTGGGGGCTGGAATCATTATCCTGAAGACTGTTGTCTGTGCTTCAATGAAAAACTGTAATGAACTAATCAAATGAAATTGAATGTAAGTGCTTTGGGAACTGCTTAATATTTTTAACCAGTAGAACAATATAGCTTCTAAAGAAACTGGCATATTCATTGTAAACAATTAAATCTTGGAGACTGACATTACAGATGCATATGCTCTGTTAAAGTAATTTAAGATTACCTTTCATGTTGAAAGAACAGCACCTTGTAAATATGCGATTCAATTATCTAAATCATTGTCTTAATACATTATGAAAAATTTAGTAATATTTCAACACCAAAGATAATAAAGCAGGCCACAGTAGTTATTTCAAATACAGTAAATGTAATAAAGCCCATTTCAGCAATTCTACACTGAGAAATTTTAATTTTGAGGTAGAAATTAGGTGGATTCACACACACATTACACACAAGCCTACCATGACGAAACATTGTGTGTCTAAGGGGAAAAGAATGATTTAATTAAATCCTTGAATTTTAAATCTTTTATAACCACACAAATGTTGACCTTCTCCATCATTCTTACCACTGGAGATCTGTGTTGCTCAGCTAAGGAAATAATGTAGGATGCCACTATGACTTGTTATACTTTTGGACTTTTCTATTTTGATAATCCTTTACATATCTTGAAACACGTGGGGCTATTCTACCACTGGCAATTACCTTTTTTTTTTTTTTTTTTTTGCGGTATGCCAGCCTCTCACTGTTGTGGCCTCTCCCGTTGTGGAGCACAGGCTCCGGACGCGCAGGATCAGCAGCCATGGCTCACGGGCCCCACAGCTCCACGGCATGTGGGATCCTCCCGGACCGGGGCATGAACCCGTGTCCTCTGCATGTGCAGGCGGACTCTCAACCACTGTGCCACCAGGGAAGCCTGGCAATTACTTTTTAATAGAGTACAAGTAAATCATTTTCACATTGCTGTTCTCCCTAAAATTACTCAGTCTTATATTTTTAGCTGAGGATGGTGAGGCTTATCCTATTCATTTTGAGATAATACATGTCACTTAATGACTCCTCCTTCCCCTACACCCACTTGCTGCCAGGCAGACATATCTTTAAACTTGTCTTAAACCCAGTTCCATGGTTTGAACTATGAGTGCTTAACTGCCTTCTTCCTTATGGATCTCTATGCTACACAGTCTCCCTCATACATCTCCAATTGCCCTCCATCTCCAATTGTCTCCATTCTTGATGAAGAACCAAACTTCTTTACTAGTTTCCATATGGAATTCACTCACATTAAGTATTCAGGACTCATTAGACTTGACTAGGGTTGAGGTAGGTCACTGTCTCCTGCCCTCTCCTTGTTCTACCCAGTCTCTTTTTTCCATCATCGCTCATCTCCCCCTCCTTCTCAGGAGCAACGAGCAAGACCTCCCTCTGACCCAGCAGTGTAGCTCCACCCACATCTAGTCCCCTTAGTTCTCAGGTCTCAGCTTCTATCTGGAGACAAAATCAAATCATGTTACCAAAAGCTCACAGGTTCTCCCCTCTCAAGAGGAATCCTGTTGAGACTTAATCTTGTTACCTTTCTATCACCCATAACTCCATGCACACAAATGAATTTCCTTAAATGTTTATTGAATGAACCCTTGGGAGCTCACACAAAGCTGCCTAATGTGTGCAAGTGCAAGAGTCCTGATACCAATTTCCTGTTATACTGGTTGTGAAACCTAGGAAAATAACAAAGCCCTCAGACTCTCACTTTCTTCATCTAGAAATGGGAAAAATAAAGTATAGTTGCATTAAATCAGAAATGGGTTGCGTACGAGAAAGTGCGAGAAAGAAAAATAACAGTTCAAGTAAAGCAAGAATTCTATCCACTATTTCACTCTTTGAAGTTATGCACACAGGCAATAGTATGAAATCTACAATGAACTCGTTCATGTGTGTTGGTTAAATCCATGAAAAGAATGGGGAAATGATTTCAAGGGTCTCCTGGCCTTTGACAAGTGAAACACTGTTCAGGTGGCTCAGTAAGCTGGTGTGATGACATATCTTCAACATTCTCAAGAAAAATATTCAGGAATTAATAGGCAGTCACTGAGAAACATTGACTAATGGAAAATTATAAGAACTGATAAAAATCCTCTCTACATAATGATGATGACAACCAGGGAGACAGTAGTCTGCTGGGTGAAATCTTTTTTTTTTTTTTTTTAATTTGTTGAAGTATCTCTAGCAGGGAAATACTGAATGATTTAATTTCTGAATGTAGTCTCTACTGAATTATATACAAAAACGTTATTATAGGCATTATACATGTATTATTTGCATTATTGAAGGATTCACTGTAGAATTTGTTTAACTATATTGGGCCTAGTTATATAACATTTTATTTATGTACAAATTTCCAAGAGTACATCTAAAGACTCACAGAACTAGAAAAATACATAAGGTCTTCTAGTCTCATCCTTTCATTTCCAGCTAAGGAAACTGAGATATAAGATAGTTGCACTGCATTGCCCTAAGTGTGAATAATAATTCAAGACTCTTAACTGCTAGAGTAAGTGATTTGTGATTCTTTTTCATCTCTTCCATCAGAGATTCTCAACACTAGCGACATATTAGGATCAAACGAGGAAGCATTTTTAAAATGGCCATGCCCATGAGTCACCCTAGAGATTCTAAGTGAATAGGTCTAGGATGGGCTCTGTCATCTACATTTGTTTTAAATCTCCCCAAGTGATTCGAATATATAGCCAGAGTTGAGAACACATTTTGCATGTAGTGCTAGGCTATTTACCCTTAACTCCATGTAACTGGAGGCACAAGGCAAGGAGTGAGGAATATACATTGTGATGAAGTTTACCTTACTGCCCCCTGGAGAGCATACCTGAAGTCTGACCCCTAATTCACTGCTTCTCAGACCACTCTCAGTGACCTCCATCAAAATGTGCTGTTACTAAAATCAAATACTCAATTTCTTCTCTTAATTCAGAAAACAATTTTAAGCCAGTGGAATACCATGTTCTCCATTTAAAGTTTTTCTTCTATAATCATTTCTATATATGACAGATGTTAGAAATCATCTATGCTAAAATATAGCATAAGATGATATCTAATTAAGAAAAACATTTTCTATTTATTTCCTTTAAATTTAGTATAGCAATATTTTATTATTTTGCTTGTTGCCTAATAAGCACCATGAATTGCAGATATATTACCTTCTAAACAACATAGAAAGCACTACCTTAATTCATTAATCTGTACCCCTACTTGATTTCAGTTTCTAAATCCAGAAATTCTGTAGTCCCTTTGACTAAAACAATCTTAAAAATAGTAGATACTGAAAAAATACTCATTGAATTGAATTTATTTCCTCTGTTATAGTTTTCCAGTAATCTGTTGTTGAGATATTTCTAATTTTTCTATTCATAATTTTCTAAGCTTTGTCTCATTCACTTTATCTTCTCTCTAAAAATTCTAGTTTAGCCAAGATTTGAAAAATAAGCTAGAGTGACTAAATAAAAAGATAAGCATGTACAAAGCTGTGGAGTTAAAAGTGAAAAATTGCTGGTTTAGTAAACAAAAAACGGATGTTATGTGTAGTGCATGAAATGAGAGAGGATGTGAGTGCTAAGAAATGAGGCAACCATCTAACCACCAGCCTACTGTCAAGATTGGATGACTTCCTATGTCAGCTTGGGGCTTCCTTCTTATCTAGCTAGATCTTCCCATGACAAACGTTGCCCTGATCATCTCTACAGCCACTGAATTTGGCTATAAGGTTCCTGATTTATACCAGCTGCCAAATGACAAAGTCCTAAAATACCACTTAAAATTTTTTGTTCAAAAAATTATGTAAATACTCCTTTGCTGAGTTTTAAAGTTCTACAGACTAACCCCAATTTACCTTTCACCTCCTCATTTTCACTGGTGAGGAAAATGAAGCCAAAGTCATAGAATAGTGAGTAGCAGCAAATACTCTGTCCAGGATTTTAACTTAAACTATGTCCGTCCCACACATCTAGAGAGTTTTATTAAAGGGACAATGTTGTGGTTACGCTGGCATTTGAGTTGGACTTGACAGTCATTAGAGCTGGGAAAAAGAGAGGAAAAAAACTGAGCTAAAAAAGATATTCATTTCATCCACCTAGCAACCCTAGTATTCTGGGGAGTATGTCCCTGCCCTGCCCTACAGGCCTGTAGTTATTGTGAAGACAGCATGTTATTAGTCATGATCCTGCCATTCTGGCTGCAGCTGAATGATCCAAACTGGACCGATTAGAGCCTTTCCCAGGATATATGGACTTCTGACCCAGTAGGTGGAGTGGTTGTTGGCTGTATTTCCCGCAATGCAGACCACATCTGGAGTAGGAATCAAGAATGATATGAACAAAGAAAAGTGAAAATGAGAGGCAGAGAGATTTCTGAAGGTATTTAAGTCAGGGACTCATATTTATGTGGCCTACTGCTTGGTGATGCTTCCCACAGCCTTGTTGTTCTATGAAATGGCCCGGTATAGTTTGAATAACTCCCATCTTTTGCTTAAGTGAGTCCATTTGACATGTTGTCACTTGAAATCCAAACAATCCTAACTTATACACACACTTTGAGACATGAGCTATTGCAGTGGCAGCTCAGGGTCTGAGCAGATGGCAGTTTTTATTCCTTAGCAGCAAAGCAGTTGGTTCAGCTATCACTGATTGTCTTTTGAGTGCAGGCTATGTGCTCACAAAATCCAGAGCAACTAAGGACAAGAGACCCAAATTTAAAGAAACTGGAGAATGTTGGCTAACTTTTATAAACTGAAATATGGTGTTAAGAAAGAAAGAAAAAAAAGGCCACTGCAATTTGATCCACTTGAAAGCAGGACAGAAAAACTGCAGGAGGAATCTAAGTTTAAGAGAAATGCTTGCTATCTACATGTTTGAGATCAATGACTATCAGATAATCATATATTTTTTTATGAATAAGAGAAGAAAATAGATCTCCCACCCTAAAGGTAGGAGCCTATAAATACTGGAAATGGGAGTGGAGAGGGCTGAGAAGAGCCAGGGGACTCTGGGAAGTCTGATCCTCCTTGTGTCTCCAAGTGCATTACTCTCCATAACTCCCGTCTGCCAAAGACAATGATGCTTCTAACTGGAAAGCAGTTTTGGAGCAGCAACTTTCTACTTTAAACCTGCCCAGCCTCCTCCATTTTGGGTCTATTCATGGTTGACTGCGTTGTTAGCTGCAGAGAAAGAACTCCCAGGCACACTGTTTATAGAGCAGAAGCCCAAGGGCACAGGTACAATGACCTTGGGCTTGACTTTCAAGGGTAGATGGAATTTCAGTAGACAGAGAGAGGAGCCTAGAGAGAATAATCAAGTCAAAGGATGAAAAAGTCCACCTTTTGTAAGAGGAGGAATGATAGTCTAGTGTGACTGAGCAAGGCACAGGGGAGCATAGAAAATTAAGGTTGTCACAACATCCTGGGGTCTCTAGTACTTTTCAGAGGCCACTCAGAGGTCTCCTTTATTTATTTCTGACTTCTTAGCCTCCTTCCTTATAGACACAGTTAATGGAATACTGACTACTGGACAAGTAAAGTGTGGCTATAATTCCTCTTAGAATACTTCCTGGTTTCCTTTACAGTGAATCCCCATATTCTTATTGGTAAAACATATTTCCCACAAAAGAGCTTGCTATGCAGGGTTTTTCTTAATTATAATATACGGAAACATAGAAATATAGTTGCCTCCATCTCCCCTTCTACTACCCACCTGCCCTGACACTAACAAACACACAAAAATGAATGTATTTAGATTAATTTTTATTACAATAAGAAATGGTTTCTTAAAAAATATCTGTAAATGATGATCATTGAACGTGCTCAAAAATCAAGTGTCAACAGTATCCTGAATATATGTATATACTAATAGCTCTGCTGTTCAATTAGGTAGCCAATAGTCTTAAGTGCCTATTTAAATTTAAATAAAAATTTCACCCCACAGGCACACTAACCACATCTCAAGTGCTTAAGTGGTACATGTGGTTAGTTGCTACTATATTAGACAGTATAACACAGAATATTTCTATCATAAAAACTGTTTTATTGGAAAACATAAACAGACCAATCAAAAGCCCTGAAATTGAGACTGTGATTAAAACTCTTCCAACAAACAAAAGCCCAGGACCAGATGGCTTCAAGGCAAATTCTAGCAAACATTTAGAGAAGAGCTAACACCTATCCTTCTCACACTCTTTCAAAATATAGCAGAGGGAGGAACACTCCCAAACACATTCTACGAGGCCACCATCATCCTGATACCAAAACCAGACAAAGATGTCACAAAGAAAGAAGACTACAGGCCAATATCACTGAAGAACATAGATGCAAAAATCCTCAACAAAATACTAGCAAACAGAACCCAACAGCACATTAAAAGGATCATAAACCATGATTAAGTGGGGTTTACCCCAGGAATGCAAGCATTCTTCAATATGTGCAAATCAATCAATGTGATACACCATATTAACAAATTGAAGGACAAAAACCATATGATCATCTCAATCGATGCAGAAAAAGAATTTGACAAAATTGAACACCGATTTATGATAAAAACCCTCCAGAAAGTAGGCATAGAGGGAACTTAACTCAACATAATAAAGGCCATATATCATAAACCCACAGCCAACATCATTCTCAATGGTGAAAAACTTAAACCATTTCCACTAAGATCACAAACAAGACAAGGTTGTCCAATATCACCACTATTACTCAACATAGTTTTGGAAGTTTTAGCCACAGCAATCAGAGAAGGAAAAGAAATAAAAGGAATCCAAATCAGAAAAGAAGAAGCTGTCACTGTTTGCAGATGACATGATGCTATACATAGAGAATCCTAAAGACCCTACCAGAAAACTACTAGAACTAATCAATGAATTTGGTAAAGTTGCAGGATACAAAATTAATGCACAGAAATCTCTTGCATTCCTATACACTAATGATGAAAAATCTGAAAGAGAAATTAAGGAAACACTCCCATTTACCACTGCAACAAAAAGAATAAAATACCTAGGAATAAACCTACCTAAGGAGACAAAAGACCTGCATGCAGAAAACTAAGAGGCACAGATGAAAGAAATTAAAGATGATACAAATAGATGGAGAGATATAACATGTTATTGGACTGGAAGAATCAACACTGTGAAAATGCCTCTACTACCCAAAGCAATCTACAGATTCAATGCAATCCCTATCAAACTACCAATGGCATTTTTCACAGAACTAGAACAAAAAAATTCACAATTTCTATGGAAACACAAAAGACCCCGAATAGCCAAAGCAATCTTGAGAAAGAAAAATGGAGCTGGAAGAATCAGGTTCCCTGACTTCAGACTATACTACAAAGCTACAGTAATCAATACAGTATGGTACTGGCACAGAAACAGAAATATAGATCAATGGAACAGGATAGAAAGCCCAGAGATAAACCTAGGCATGTATGGTCACCTTATTTTTGATAAAGGAGGCAAGAATATACAATGGAGAAAAGACAGCCTCTTCAGTAAACGGTGCTGGGAAAACTGGATGGCTACATGGAAAAGAATGAAATTAGAACACTCCCTAACACCATATACAAAAATAAACTCAAAATGGCTTAAAAACCTAAATGTAAGGCCCAACACTATAAAACTCTTAAGGAAAACAGACAGAACACTCTATGACATAAATAACACCAAGATCCTTTTTGACCCACCTCCTAGAGAAATGGAAATAAAGATGAAAATAAATAAACGGGACCTAATGAAACTTAAAAGCTTTTGCACAGCAAAGGAAACCATAAACAAGACAAAAAGACAACCCTGAGAATGGGAGAAAATATTTGCCAATAAAGTAACTGATAAAGGATTAATCTCCAAAATTTACAAGCAGCTCATGCAGCTCAGTATCAAATAAACAAACAACCCAATCCAAAAATGAGCAGAAGACCTAAATAGACATTTCTCCAAAGAAGATATACAGATTGCCAACAAACACATGAAAGAATGATCAACATCACTAATCATTAGAGAAATGCAAATCAAAACTACAATGAGGTATCACCTCACACCAGTCAGGATGGCCAGCATCAAAAAATCTACGAACAGTAAATGCTAGAGAGGGTGTGGAGAAAAGGGAACCTTCTTGCACTCTTGGTGGGAATGTAAATTGATAGAGCCACTATGGAAAACGGTATGGAGGTTCCTTAAAAAACTAAAAACAGAAATACCATACAACCCAGCAATCTCACTACTGGGCATGTACCCTGAGAAAACCATAATTCAAAATGAGACATGTACCACAATGTTCACTGCAGCTCCATTTACAATAGCCAAGACATGGAAGCAATCTAAGTGTCCATCGACAGATGAATGGATAAAGAAGATGTGCACATATATACAATGGAATATTACTCAGCCATAAAAATAAATGAAATTGAGTTATTTGTAGTGAGGTGGATGGACCTAGAGTCTGTCATACAGAGTGAAGTAAGTCAGAAAGAAAAGAACAAATACCGTATGCTAACACATATATATGGAACCTAGGTGTAGGACAGGAATAAAGATGCATACGTAGAGAAGAGACTTGAGGACATGGGGAGGGGGAAGGGTAAGCTGGGACGAAGTGAGAGAGTGGCATGGACTTATATATACTACCAAATGTAAAATAGATAGATAGTGGGAAATACCTGCATAGCACAGGGGGATCAGCTCAGTGCTTTGTGACCACCTAGAGGGGTGCGATAGGGAGGGTGGGAGGGAGACGCAAGAGGGAGGAGATATGGGGATATATGTATATGTATAGCTGATTCACTTTGTTATAAAGCAGAAACTAACACACCATTGTAAAGCAATTATACTCCAATAAAGACGTTTAAAAAAATGTTCTATTGAATAGCACTGGTTTATATATCAATTGTTTAGAATTATCTAGCAACTGTAAGGCTCAATAAAGTGGTTTTCAATCTTGTGCAGTAAGCAAACAGGCTCCTCCAGCTTTTGAGGGGTATAGGGAGAAAGATTTTTTAAAGGGAATTAGGCTATGGGGAAAAAATTATAAACGAACAGGAAGATTGACACTAAAAGTAGCTAAACAAGGTCAAGACAAGCTTGAGGCTGATTTGATCATATTTCAGTAGTGTTTTCAACCTTCCTATAGGTCTTTTCTCAGCTGGAGTCTTTTCAGATTCAGCTGTTCTTAAAGCTCCTTCAGGACCCCTTTCTTATGTTTTTTAGTCACTAAAAAGGAATAAAAGCATCAAGATAGAGTGTGTCCAATAGTCATAAGAGGCTTGAACCAAAAGTCAGATCTAACAATGAACAATCATTTCCTCTTCCCAATGTCTAAACAAAACCAAACCCAACACAAGAGCAAAGCTCAGCAAGCATCCCTGTGGGACAGTAGAGGGGAAAGAATATGGGACCACCTACAACCAGGCATTTAGAACAAAGTGAGTACTTAGGGCACCTCTGCACACAAAACAGACATTTTATCTCCACCCTTAGTATAATTGCTTTCCTATGAACAGGACATTTCCTCAGATTTTCTATGAGATTTTGAACATACGTCAGAGATTGAAACTGAAAACACCTGAGCGACCATTACTTGATTCTCCTCTTTATTTCCCCCGACTACTGTGCCACTCATGCTTCTCTACCTGGTGTCACTGGGATCTGAACATTACAATGAGCCAAAGTTCTCATTTCTAACATAGTAAGAGGTTTAAAATAAACGCAAAACAAAACAATATCTTAGAGAAATAATACCTAACATCTTAGAGAAATAATATCTATATACACATCCACAATCACCACTCTCCCCAGAAGCTATGCCTTTAGTTTTGCTTAACCTCCACTTTGTACTATGACAGTACAACTAAGAGATTGCAACATCATCATGTGTTTGATTAAAGATGCAGCCCCTTTATAGCACATTTCCAATAAGATAAAATATTCAGTAGCATGATTTCTAGACAATAAATTTTCCACAGTATGACTTATAGCTGGCTCATCAGCCACAAAAGCTGAATAATAATCAGAGTTAACCTCCATATTTCTAAAAGGAAGACACTAGTGTTTCCGATCTTAATTCTTGGTCTGACATTGGTTAAAGAGTTGCTAATACCCCACATTTTACAGTGCCATCAATACTGCAAATAAATGCACAACACAATGAAAATATTTATGTGTGGTACTATCCAGAAAGATATAGTTAGCAAAAATATGGTAAAGTGTAAGTAACCTTGACAAATTAGGCTTCATTGAAATACTTCCCAGGCCTTGCCCAGAAACATAAATAATTCACAGAGCCCAGCACCAAATACAAATGAAGACCATTTGTTATTAATTCATCCGTCTTTTTTTGGCCAGAGCATTATTCTTCTATAATGAAACGCACTGTGAACCACTTTGTGCTCTCCTGTGCCATTATCCGCAAGTTCTGAAATGTCTAATTTATCTTTATGCAACAAAACACGTCCAAGGATGGGGGGTGTGTGTGTGTGTGTCTGTGTGTGTGTTTGTGAGCAGTCCACAGGGCTCTTGCAACACTGAGTCATCATCAGATCATACATGACAAATTAATGTTTGGAACATTAATGTCACCTAGGAACTCAATACAGACTGAGCAATCCATTAGTAAAACATATATGACAGGGCTTCCCTGGTGGCGCAGTGGTTGAGAGTCCGCCTGCCGATGCAGGGGACACGGGTTCGTGCCCCGGTCTGGGAAGATCCCACATGCCGCAGAGCGGCTGGGCCCGTGAGCCATGGCTGCTGAGCCTGCGCCTCCGGAGCCTGTGCTCCACAACGGGAGAGGCCACAACAGTGAAAGGCCCGCGTACCGCAAAAAAAAAAAAAAAAAAAAAAAAAAAACATATATGACAAATGTCCTTTACCTAAGGGTAGAAATTATTCACCTCAGTGAAAATTTAAGTTCCATTTTCAAATTTAAAGAGGCACAGTTTATTCTTTTTTTTTTTAACATCTTTATTGGAGTATAATTGCTTTACAATGTTGTTAGTTTCTGCTGTATAACAAAGGGAATCAGCTATATGTATACATATACCCCCATAACCCCTCCCTCTTGCATCTCCCTCCCACCCTCCCTATCCCTGCCCTCTAGATGGTCACAAAACACTGAGCTGATTTCCCTGTGCTATGCGGATGGTTCTCACTAGATATCTGTTTTACATTTGGTAGTGTATATATGTCAATGACACTCTCTCACTTCGTCCCAGCTTACCCTTCCCCCTCCCTGTGTCCTCAAGTCCATTCTCTACGTCTGTCTTTATTCCTGTCCTGCCCCTAGGTTCTTCAGAACCTTTTTTTTTTTTTAGACTCAATATGTATGTGTTAGCATACGGTATTTGTTTTTATCTTTCTGACTTACTTCACTCTGTATGACAGACTCTAGGTCCATCCACCTCACTACAAATAACTCAGTTTTGTTCCATTTTATGTCTCAGTAATGTTCCATTGTATATATGTGCCACATCTTCTTTATCCATTCATCTGTCGATGGACATGTAGGTTGCTGCCGTGTCCTGGCTGTTGTAAATAGTGCTGCAATGAACATTGTGGTACATGTCTCATTTTGAATTATGGTTTTCTCAGGGTATATGCCCAGTAGTGTGATTTCAGGGTCATATGGTACTTCTATTTTTAGTTTTTTAAGGAACCTCCATACTGTTCTCCATAGTGGCTCTATCAATTTACATTCCCACCAAGAGTGCAAGAAGGTTCTCTTTTCTCCACACCCTCTCCAGCATTTATTGTTTCTAGATTTATTTGATGCTGGCCATTCTGACTGGTGTGAGGTGATACCTCATTGTAGTTTTGATTTGCATTTCTCTAATGATTAGTGATGTTGATCATTCTTTCATGTGTTTATTGGCAATCTGTATATCTTCCTTGGAGAAATGTCTATTTAGGTCTTCTGCCCATTTTTGGATTGGGCTGTTTATTTGATATTGTGCTGCATGAGCTGATTGTATATTTTGGAGATTAATCCTTTGTCAGTTGCTTCATTTGCAATATTTACTCCCATTCTCAGGGTTGTCTTTTTGTCTTGTTTATGGTTTCCTTTGCTGTGCAAAAGCTTTTAGGTTTCATTAGGTCCCATTTGTTTGTTTTCATTTCCATTTCTCTAGGAGGTGGGTCAAAAAGGATCTTGGTGTTATTTATGTCATAGAGTGTTCTGCCTATGTTTTCCTATAAGAGTTTTAAAGTGTCAGGCCTTATATTTAGGTCTTTAATCCATTTTGAGTTTATTTTTGTGTATGGTGTTAGGGAGTGATCTAATCTCATAATTTTACATATCCCTGACCAGTTTTCCCAGTACCACTTATTGAAGAGGCTGTCTTTTCTCTAATGTGTATTCTTGCCTCCTTTATCAAAGATAAGGTGACCATATGTGCATGGGTTTATCTCTGGGCTTTCTATCCTGTTCCATTGAACTATATTTCTGTTTTTGTGCCAGTACCATACTGTCTTGATTATTGTAGATTTGTAGTATAGTCTGAAGTCAGGGAGCCTGATTCCTCCAGCTCCATTTTTCTTTCTCAAGATTGCTTTGGCTATCCGGGGTCTTTTGTGTTTCCATACAAATTGTGAATTTTTTTGTTCTAGTTGTGTGAAAAATGCCAATGGTAGTTTGATAGGGATTGCATTAAATCTGTAGATTGCCTTGGGTAGTAGAGTCATTTTCACAGTGTTGATTCTTCCAATCCAAGAACATGGTATATCTCTCCATCTGGTTGTATCATCTTTAATTTCTTTCATCAGTATCTTATAGTTTTCTGAGTACAGGTCTGTTGCCTCTTTAGGTAGGTATTCCTAGTGATTATATTCTTTTTGTTGCAGTGGTAAATGGGAGTGTTTCCTTAATTTCTCTTTCAGATTCTTCATCATTAGTGTATAGGAATGCAAGAGATTTCTGTGCATTAATTTTGTATCCTGCTACTTTACCAAATTCATTGATTGCTCTAGTAGTTTTCTGGTAGCATCTTTAGGATTTTCTATGTATAGTATCATGTCATCTGCAAACAGTTTATTCTTTAAGATAGTAAGTGAGAAAATGGATGATTAGGACAGGAATCAATGAACTTGGACCTTGTACTAAATCTCTCTCATTAAAAACCAGAATGCTCTATTCAGTTGAATCAACTTAATAAAAAAGGGAATGAATAGTTTGACCTGACTGACATCTGAAAAGGCAGTTGATTCGTTCCACTTTAAGTAGTAGTTGACATTCCAATCTCTTTAATATGTAATATTAGTATAGCTGAATTATTTTATCCTTCAATCTGCTATATATACATATATATATATATATATGTATATATATTTCTCTGAAGTAACTTTGAATATCTTTAGTGAAGTGAGGGAAAAGCATAGATTATAAAGAATGGGGGGAAAAGTATGGGATGAAAGAGAGATAATATGTAAAAATAGAAAAAGAGAAGATGACTGAAAGACAACATTGGAAAATCACGTGATATAAAATATGAACTCATCCACACAGCAATCTGTGAGGGGAAGAAAAGAGAGATAATTCCCCTTTTTAGACACTGCATGAGATATTGGAATGGAGTAAAAAATACATCTGAGTTCGAATCCCAGCTTTGCATATTATTAGCTGCGTGTCCTTGGGAAGGTTATGAAACCTCATGGAGAATCATTTCTCCCAGTGATTAAAAAGATAAAATAATAATCCTGTAAAGATATCTTGAGGATTAAATGAGGCAACCTGTGTAGAATCTCTGACACCTGGTAAGAACTCCATAAATGTTAGTTTCTATCCCCACTTAACAATTGGGGAAACTTGGCTTGGCCTCTTATGGTGCTATGTGGCAATTTCTCTGGGATCTGTTCTTAGGAGTAGAACCACTGGGTTCTTACGTGTGTGTTCTTAATAATCTGATTAAGTGCTGCCAGTTCGCTCTCCAGGCTGGTTTGTACCAGGCTCCACACCCATAACCTGTGCACAAGTGTTCCTAGTCCTCACATCCTGCTGAGTGCTTGACTTGACTTATTTTATTTAATCTGCACAATAACTCTAATGAAAAACAATGTGTTCTTCTCTCCAACTTGCAAATAAGAGAATTAGGACATACAACTTGAACACAAACACTCTGTGAGCATGCATTTTTTCCAGATGCTTTCTAGATGCAACTCTGTACAGAAATCCAGTTGGTTAAGAATTTTTGTCTTGAAGGAACAAAAAAAAAATTTATATATTCATAGACATCAGAAAAGTATGTAAACAAGTATTTTGTCATTCCCTTTCACCCCAAAAGTGCTGTCAACACTTTCTCCACTCTTTCTATAGATGGGACTCTGGTTCTTAAAGTTAGTAAGTCAAGGACAGTTGGCATTTTGAGAGGCTCCAAGCAGTGGCAGAGGAGGGGGAAAGTAATGGAACCAGCCCCCCTCGCTATCCCTGCTCTCCCCCCATGTGCCATCAGTGAGAGGGTGTATTGTCTGTAGAGAATTTTAAAACAGTAATAAAACCAATTTGAAAGAAAGACAGACTTCTTTTCATTATCACGATGCACTGGCAATTTTAAACAATGTCAGTGATAAAACATTCAGCCTCACTTGTTGGGGTGACCTACCTTTATGCCACTTGTTCTAAGAAACTGCTACATTTCAAAAGTGGAAGCTACAATTTGACTTTGGAGAGCCCTGTCTTAGACCTTGTTTACCACTTTGACGAATAGTTTTAGTCATTAGTAACACAAGTATTTACCAATGGTTCTTGGGCAATCCCTCAGTTAAGATAGAAATGTTAAGATATTCCATTTTATAATGTAAAAGCTAACTTTTTTGGGGAAAGTGTGAAATTCTGTGGAGATTATTCTGTCAACTGTTTCTGCTACCTCAGTTTGGGATGGGATATAGGAAGAAAATAGAGAAAAGTTTCTCCAGTAAAGGAGTGATAAGCTGTTTCCAGGCCTAGGTAAAATGCTGGTAAGGGGCATAGAAGATAGACTCCACAAACTCTGGTGTCAAATGTCTGGTTTTAAGTTTCCTACTCCATGCTACAGGAAAGTTTTGTCAAAACACTGCAGCCTAATATTAGTTGCCTTTTGAGCAGTTATAGGAGGGAATCCATGTCACATAGAGGTTGAGACGGATGGATAAATACCTTCAGAAGCAGGGAGTAGCAACTATGAGGTGGCAAAAGTTTACTAGTAATGAAATTCAGAGAAATTTGCAGCAAAGTGTCTAGGAACAAGAAGGATGGGTGTGGGAAATGTGTAAGCCTGGGAATCCCAATTATATGCCTTCTAGGACTGTGGTAGAAAAGAAACTATGAAGGGTTGAGGGGAACTAGGAGAGTTCATGTCTCTCTAAAAGTCCGTCCAATAATCATCACTAGTCAGTTGTCCTCCTGTGTACACAAGTATCTAGATCTACAGGTTTTCTAAAGGAATTACAAAATCTGAGTTTAAGTGGGAAATACTCATTTCTTAAAAGCTGCAAAATAACAGAAAAATTAATACCCTTCCTTATTGCAAATGCTGATTCTCATGCCTTGGAAATTGTCAGAATTTCCCAAGTCACACATGAGGGGGATCTGAAGTGCGCATGACAGGGACATGGATTATTATTTATATGATAAAAGGAAGGATGGGCCACTAAAAGCAGAGCTTTAATATATTCCTATTACAAATATGAAACAAGGCAGACCATGCTAAGTCCCATAATAAAATTGTAACAAGTGATCATAAAAGATTCCATGGAAAAGGAGAACTTGAACTGGTCCTTAGCAATAGGTAAGTTATCAACAGGGAGATATGATGGGGAAAAGCAGAAAAGGAAGGGAAGGAATATCTAGATAAAAGAAACTGTGTAGTAGATGCAGTTAGAGATTTTTTAAAAATCCATGTTTGAAGACTTAAAGTCTACAGATTCTCTGGGTGGAAAATTATAAGGAAGGAGGGAAAATAAGACTATATGAAGGTGGGTACAATCACACCATCGAAGGCCTTGGAGGACAAGATGAGTGATTTGCGCAATGTTCAGTGTGCATATGGAACACTTAAAGAATTTTAAAGGTCAGCTACTATAAATTTATTCATTTTTAAGCATCTAGAGTTTCCAAAAACATAATCAATAATGGAAAATCCATAGAATAATTTTCTAAAGTTCACCATAGTACTGACATTTTCTGTCAAACTTTAAGCAACAAAAGAAGGTTGTGATTAACTAAAATAACCTTACCTGCTGCAATGAATGATGATCATGGTTCTAGCAAACACACAAGATAATGTGAAATTCTGTTACTAAGTAAAGGAGAAAAACACTTAAATCTAAGGGGGAAAAAGTGTTGCCCTACGGCTACTGGGCATATTTGTCACAAACACTAAGGATTTATGGACCCCTAATGCCTAGCATTGTTTTTCAGAGTCTCCAACGTCCAATGTTTTTCCTGCAGTGCAACATATGTAAGCTGCTTAAATCAGCTTCTGACATTGCTTCAACTTCAAACTGGAGGCAAAGTGAGGCTTAGCAGATGGCAAAACCCATCCAGTTTTCTAAGTGTGTGTTCAGCATAAGGTGCTCATATGTTCTCTTGGACCCGGCTGGGCTGAAATCTTCCCTTAGAGAAAAATACACAGTGTTCAGTTTTATGGTGATGAGTCAGAACTCCGAATACTTGAGCTATGTCTTGCTTTTTTTCTTTCACAAAGGTTAAGAGTGCAGGCACAGTGGCTTAACTGCCTCTTAACCAGGCTTAGGAAAACTGAAAGTTGATTAATTGCCTTGTGACTGTGATTAAATTTAAGTCTGGCTAATTCAAGACTCTCTAATCATTCCAGAAATTTAAATTTTTCTTCCCTAAGACTCAGGTCTTCATTTTTTTTCATGATCTGACTCATATTTTTTTTTATTTTTATTGGAGTATAGTTGATGTACAATGTTGTGTTAGTTTCTGCTCTACAGCAAACTGCATCAGTTATACATATACATATATCCACTCTTTTTCAGATTCTCTTCCCATATAGGTCATTACAGAGTATTGAGTAGAGTTCCCTGTGCTTTACAGTAGGCCCTTATTAGTTATCCATTTTATATATAGTAGTGTGTTTATGTCAATCTCAATCTCGCAATCTATCCCTCCTCCCCCTTTCTTCCCTGGTAACCATAAGTTTGTTTTCTACATCTGTGACTCTATTTCTGTTTTGTAAATAAGTTCATTCTTCATTTTTTAAGAAGGTCAAAATCTTCTTTTCAGGCCTTTCATTTCAGGCCTCCTCATGAAGTTCAGGCTCAAAAAAATCAGCAGTAAAGACACAGTTTCGGAAATAAGAAGGGGCTGATACTTATATCCAGGACAGAAAAAACCGAACAAACAAAATAAACAAAGCCTGAAAGAGCCAAGCATCCCAGTTTACTGCAGAACAATTATAAATTTCCCCAATCTGACATTCAAGGGTCTCCACAATCTGTCACTGTCTTGCCTTTCCAGACCCATTTCTGCAGGTATGCTATAACCATTCAAATCAGGCTATTCCCTATTTTCTTAGATCCTATGTTGCCTCACCTTGGCCCCATTGCATAGGCTTGTCACTTTTCTAGGAAGGACTTTCCAAGCCCTTCCCCTCACCAACCCATCTTTGTGATTCTGACAAAGCTAAAATAGAGAGTCCATGATGGAAGTGGGCTGGTATAAATGGATACTGGAGCCAGAAGACAGAAGGCCATGAATCTTTTTCTAGGAACTTCATCCCTTAGGCCACTGTTTCATAAACTGTCAATAAACCATCTGCATCTGAACCATATGGGGACCTTTTTTAAAGGCATATTCTTGGATCCAAGCATCCTAAATTAGCATCTCTGAGTATGAGGCCCAGGATTGGCCTTTTAATAAGCCCATTAGGCTTAGATGATGAGATGGGCTTCTAGGTGATTCTATTATATGTATATGAAATTTTGAATGCTATAGACATCTAATAACTGCATGCCTGAGAATGTGAATAGATTTGTGTATTAGGAGAGATAATTTGGACAGCAGAATGAGGCTAGGGAGCATGGAGGAAGAGACTAGAGGCAGAAAGACCAGTTAGGAGGTTATTGCAGTGGCCACTATTAACCTCTCTCTCCTGAAACCATCTTCCTTCCTGGCTTTTGAGGCATGACTCTTTCTTGATCCACTTGCTGCATCTGCATCTGCCCTTCTGAATCTTTCACGCTTGTCCTCTCATTCTGGCATCTCTTTCAATGTCAACATTACACCAGGTTGTGTATAAAGTCCACTTCTCATTGTATAGTCTCCTTAATATCTCATCCACTCCCTTAGCTTCAAATACCACCTTTACACTGCTGCCCCACAAATTTATAGTATTTCAGAACAGCAGATCTCTATTTCCAACTACTTAATGAGGTGTTCTACTTAATATTTCATGAGAATGTCCAAATTTTACACTCTTCCCTGTCTCTATACCTGCATCTCTTTCTTTAGTACCTATCTTACACATAGAGGTATAGCAAAATCCACCTACTACCCCAAACCAGACACCTGAGTATCTCACTTCAAATCTGCCCTATCCTCCATGTCACCCCCGCACTGTTTGATTTTTGCCCTATCTTCTACTAACAATTCTCTTTTTAAGCCATACCTTCTTTTACATGTTCACCCCCATATCTTTGGTTCAGATCTCAAATCCTGAGAAGAATCCTAGAACTTATCCCCCTTCCCCAACCAAAGAAAAAGCCAAATGCCACATGCATGACAGAGAAATGTGGGGAATATCCCCCTAACCAAAGAAAATTATGAGGGTGAAGTAGTTCCAATGAAGAAGAAAATCTTTAATTTAAGGCTTTATAGCTGTAGACTTTATTTGCCAAAATATAAATACCTTTCCATTACAGAATTCTAATTGTGTCATGCTAAAATTATAATGTTGGCAAAGTGGCCTCAACTTGTCACTGTCAGGTCATCATGTGTTGTCATAACTACCATAATGTGGCTTGGGGGAGGAGAAACATTAAGGGAAATGGGAACTGACTCTTTCAGGCCAGTTTCTCCCCCTACCCTGATATATAAAAATAGTGGCTTGCAGAGAGATAAAAAAGTGTGTGTGTGCGTGTGTGTGTGCGTGTACACGCATGCATGTGTGCGTATGTGCAACTATGGCCTCTTGCATCTGCCTATTAATTGAGATTAAGTCAGTAATGGTGGTGGATTTTTACGTGATTTAGGTTTCCAAGAACTCAGTTGAAGATACTCCAGAGTTGCTGGATTAACTGCGGACTCCTAGAAGAATGGGTGTTTCCCCCTCTTGAACTTTTGGAGACTATTAAAGAGCACTGGGCATGGACAAGCACACATCCATACAACCAAGTCCCTTGTGACAGAGGAATCCTGAGGATGGCCTGACTCCTTAACTCTGCAACTGAGGTGAAGGACATTCTAATGCCATTTGGCCCATGTGTAATTTCAGCCTCCATATGCCACTGAATGGGACTGCAACCATGACTACAACCATACTCACTGCCCCAGTAAAAACCTCTTTCTTTAGTTGCTACTATTCTAGTATTTTGTACAAGATATGCCATTTAGTCTTCCCTCTAGACCCATATGAAGTAAACATTGCCAATCCAAGGCAAGGAAACAGGTTCAGAGAAGTTAAGAAATTTCCTAAAAGTCACCCAGCAGTTAAGTGTTAGATTTGAATTATGTGAATTCAAAGCTCTTACTATTAGCTTTGCTATTTTTGCTGCTCTATGCCCTATTAATTGTTTTTCTCTGATAACCTTGTGACAAAAATGCTAACAAGTATCAACAGTATTTGTTCCATATTTCAAATACTCCTGGGAGGACAGGGTGGGGAGAAAGTAGATATGTCATCAAGGGCAATATTCCTTGAAATTAATTTCCTGTATGATTCACAGAGGGTGTACTGACATAAGGGTTATGCCTTTAATATCCTTGTATCAGACAATTATCGGTAATTAAAAACCCAGTAGGAATTAGTTTATTAGATCACTTTCTAAGGTGGTGGTGAGCTTAGCTCTAAAATGGAATTTATGTTGTAAACTGTCGCCACTGGGAGACCTAGACTGTTTCAGTTCAAATACAGAAAGAATGTGGAAATTATGAATTCTGGTAAAGCCTAGCTTTTAAAGGTAGACTCTTCCCCTAAAACAATTGTCCTTAAGCTGTAGCTTTGAATTTCATTTGTTTCATTTGCTGAGATTTCAACATATAAAAATCAGTTTAAACTTGGTCAATACTTTTATTTGGATTGTTTATTCTTCCTTAGGACAAAACTGTGAAAATAAGAGAAAGAAAAAGGTTGGCTGCATTTACTTTTCACACATTGAACACATGCTGTTATAGGAAGATTTGCCCTGTATGAATCTTCTAAAGATTCATAAAATATGCCATTTGTATTTATCAGCATTCCTTCAGGCATAGATCCATAAAAGAATGTGTACTTGGTCTCCTCTGTAAATAAAATATGTACACATTTTCCTTCTTTCAGATTTCCCAAACAAGCCTATCTCCTTCTCCCTGTTCTTCTTCTTTCATCCCCTTCTGTCTTTCTTTTCTCTATTTTCCTGCATGTAGGACTTCTTAGGTTCTCAGTAATTAGAAAGCAAGTTAGGGGATGATGTCAGTGAGAATAATGGAGTAAGGACCTCTAACATTCCACTCACTTATAAAACCAACTAAAACAGTGGGGGAAAAATGTCAAAATCAGCTTCTCAGAACTCTGGAAATTAACCAAAGCCTTGTAACAATATATTCAAGAATGTATTCAAGAAAAATTGCTGAATCTTAGTAAGAACAGTGAGCTTTGTGAACATTTTAACTTGCCCTGGTCTCATCACCCTCTCCCTAGCTCTGTGGTAGCCTCAAAAATTAACAACCCACAATTACAGTGTAAACCAGCAATCTAACAGCCTCTGGAAGGGTCAGAATGGGTGTGGAGGTCCTTCAAAGCCTCATCTCAGAAAATTGTAATTATTTGACCTGTCCGCAGTTCCCTGAGAAATCCTACTCACCAGGTGTGTCATTTGATCTGACTTACAGCTCACCCAGTGAAAACAGCCTTTTTCCTGGGCAAGTTTGTCAAAAATAATCAATGGCACTGTTTAACATTACAGCTGCTGAGGTGGAGGTAAGAGTTAAAACAAACAGCAAACTAATCAAAGAACTTAAAAGGCTGGGGAAGAATGTGGAGAAATTAGAACCAAAATACATTGCTGGTGGGGGTATAAAACAGTATAGCTACTTTGGAAGACAGTCTGGCAGTTCCTCAAATGGTTAAATATAGAGTTACCATATGATCAGAAATTTCAGTCCTATGTATATACCAAAAAAAAATTGAAAACATATGTCCACACAAAACTTGTGCATGAATGTTCATAGCAACATTATTCATAATAGTCAAAAATGGAAACAACCCAAACGTCCATCAGTTAATGAACAGATAAACGAAATGTGGTACTAATACTAGTTCTGCCACTAATTTTTAAGTTATCTGTACCAAGGTACTAACCACTGTGGGTTTCATTTTCCTCAAATGTAAAATAAAGATACTTGACTGTATGAGCCTGTCCCATCATGTCCTAGGTAGCCTTGAAATTCTATGACTCTATATATGGAATCATTGTAACTAGAATACAAGATAAAGAATGGCATCCTGGTTTCCGGTAAAAACAATAACAAATAATTATTGATGATGCACTGGGTGCTATCCTAAGTGGTTGGGTTATATCACTGAATAAAACACCCAAAGCTTCTTGTCCTCATGAAGCCAGCATTCTCACAAAATGTATTCTTCCTTCCTGCCTTCCCCTATCCAAAATTACTAAGTGTAGTAATAAAATTTCAAAGTTCTGATACCAGATAAGCTAGTTATGATATTTGACTTCTTAAATAAATGTTATACTATAAAATTATACCAAGATCAAATTCCAGTTAGCCACATTTCTTATAAGAAATGGACATCATTACCATCTACAGAGGCAATTATTACCTGAGGGAAAGTCAATGCCAGGGGCCAGATTTAGTAAGTTAGTGACAGAAGACCTCACCTTGGACCTACAGTAATAATAATTTTACTGTAACCTTGAAGAGATCAGAATCCCATGAGCCTGGTTAATAGTTTCTAAAATATCACCTGTTTTCATTATGTTTATTAACACAGATATTAGAATCCATGGCTAAACTAATTGTGTCATAACTCTCATGCTCTATATTTTGCTATCTTCTGCCTCTTTTTTAATTAGGATGAATTTCTCAGAATTGCCTCATCACCTATATCTTCAATATTTCATCCACAAGATAGAATCAACCTCCATTTGCCTCTCCTCCACATTCCTTAAAAAGCAGGTCAATGTGGGCTTCCCTGGTGGCGCAGTGGTTGAGAGTCCGCCTGCCGATGCAGGGGACACGGGTTCGTGCCCCAGTCCGGGAAGATCCCACATGCCACGGAGCAGCTAGGCCCGTGAGCCATGGCCGCTGGGCCTGCGCGTCTGGAGCCTGTGCTCCTCAACGGGAGAGGCCACGACAGTGAGAGGCCCGTGTACAGCAAAAAAATAAATAAATAAAAAATAAAAGAATAAAAAGCAGGTCAATGTAAAACTACAATGTAAGATTCTCCATTAGAGGAAAAATAAAGCTTGAACCTTTATATATTTAACTGTGTCCTTGAAATATGTGCCTAAGTTTGATTCTATGTATTAGTCTACTTTTATCTTGTGTGTCTATTAGGCAAGGATTGTTCAAGAGTTAATGTCCATTAATGAAAACAACTATCAGCATTTAATTATGTAGAGCTTTTGTTTTGTTTTATCAGCTCAAACTATAAAATGGAGAAAAAACTGAATCATCTCTGAGTGATTTTTTTTTTAATCACTAATATTCTTTGAGCTCCAAATCCCCCATCAAGGACACAGAAACTTTCATTTTATATTCTTAACTCTGTACCAATTTTCCTTCTGATCTCACTGCTTTGGAAAGTTTTCCTCAGGAAAAGAAAGCAATTGCTTATTGATATCTAATCCTTTCCTAAAAGGATAAAATTGTATCAAATATAATTAATACGTATATAATTTATAATAATGACCAAAAAAAGTTTGTAGCTAAGACTAAATCTAATAAAATATTTCTAAGACCACTACTGAGAGAAACTTTAAAATCTAACTGAAACACATTATTAATGATCTAAAATAGTGATAGATACCATATTCATGGATATTGTTAAATTATTAAAATATTAGTTGTACATAAATGAACATATCAATTTAATCCAATTACAATCAAAATACTAATAAGGTCTTCCATTGAACTTGATAAGCTGATTCAAAAATTTACATGGACAGGGACTTCCCTGGTGGTGCAGTGGTTAAGAATCCAACTGCCAATGCAGGGAACACAGGTTCAAGCTCTGGTTCAGGAAGATCCCACATGCTAAGGAGCAAGTAAGCCCGTGTGCCACAACTACTGAGCCTGCGCTCCAGAGCCTGAGAGCCACGACTACTGAGCCCGCGTGCCACAACTACTGAAGCCTGCACACCTAGAGCCCGTGCTCCACAACAAGAGAAGCCACCACAATGAGAAGCCCGCAAGCCACAACGAAGAGTAGCCCCCGCTCACCACAACTAGAGAAAGCATGCGCACAGCAATGAAGACCCAATGCAGACATAAATAAATAAATAAATAAATTTATTAGAAAAAAAATTTACGTGGACAACTAATGACCAGCACTAGTCAAGACTTTACCAAAGAATAAAGTGAGAGTTGGCCTACCAGATTGAAATTTTTCAGACTACATTAGTTGTAACTAGACACTGACACAAGTAGAAGAGAATAAAGAGCTCAGAAAGAACCAGAAAAAGACATGGAAATTTTATACTGATCAGTGGAGAAATGATGAATTTTTCAATAAATCATGAAAAATAATTGGCTTCGCTTGGAAAATAACACATCAGATCCCTACCCCACAGTGTACAAGAATTTTAAATCCAGGTGTATTAAAGATGAAAACATAGTGAAACCAAAAATTTAAAACTCAATAGAAAAGATGGGAACCTGAGGTGAAAAAGTATTTAGTAAACAAGATGCAAAAACTTATCCCAGCTTCCCTGGTGGCACAGTGGTTGAGAGTCCGCCTGCCAATGCAAGGGAAATGGGTTCGTGCCCCGGTCCAGGAAGATCCCACATGCCACGGAGCGGCTGGGCCCGTGAGCCATGGCCGCTGAGCCTGCACATCCGGAGCCTGTGCTCCACGATGGGAGAGGCCACAACAGTGAGAGGCCCGCGTACCGCAAATAAATAAATAAAAACTTATCCCATAAGAGAAACTACTGATAAATTTAGTTTCATTACATTTAAAACTTCTACTCAACAAAAGACACAAAACCAAAAGTAAAAGACAAAACTCATACTGGAAGAAGATGCTTTGTAAGTGTAAATTACATATAGAGTATTGAAGATTTAGTATACTGGAATTCAAAGCTTAGAATTGTCATCAACTGTAATTCATGTTTTCCACACCTAAGCATTTTTACTGCTTGTCCTGGTCAATTTGGGCTGCTATAACAAATTACCATAGACTGGGTGGCTTATAAACAACAGAAATTTATTTTTAACTTTCTAGAGGCTAGGAAGTCCAGGATGAAGGCTCCTGCAGTCTTAGTGTCTTGTGAGGGTCTGCCTCCTGTTTCAAGGACAGGTTGTCTTTTCCCTGTGTCCTTGCATGGCAGCAGGGCCAAGGGATCTCTCTGTGGTCTATTTTATAAGGGTGCTAATTCCATTGATGAGGGCTCTACCCTCATGACTAAATCACCTTCCAAAGGCCCCACCTCCAAATACCATCACACTGGGGATTAGGTTTCAACATAAGAATTTGGGGAAGACTCAAACATTCAGTCTATTGCACTGCTTTTTCCTACTTTATTTTTATCTTCAGTTGTCCTAGATCACAAAGGTACATGTATTGGACATTCAAAAACCACACCTAAGTCAATATGTGTTTTTCCTTATTTCTCATATACATTCTTTTTTAAAAAGCACTGCTGCTTTTAGTAAACATCAAATACATAGGATAATTTTTAGGGTGCTAAAATATTTAATCCTCATCTCAAAATACAATGCTGAGTAACTGAGATGTAGAGTTTAGATATGGTAAACTTTAAATTTGCTTCCAAATTTTAAATTGTATTTCCTGTTATAGACAACCAGTGCAAAAATATACAGAATCTTATATTTTCTAGTATTTATTAATTATTAAATATTAGAGGAAATCACATCCAAGCTGGGACAACATTGCTATCTGTTATTTTATTCCCACACATATTTAAATGCTCTCTGAGAAATATAACATCTGCAGACCCAAGACATTGGTTACACTCTAAATTTATTGGCAAAGAGAAAGTGAGTAGATAGTCAATATGTACAATAAATATCCAATAACTAATGTAAACGTCTTTGGCAAACAACTAACTGTTCCAACAGTGCCCACTGAGTCCTTCTGGCATAGCAGAGGGTGCCACACAGCGAACACTGAGCCTGTTCCAAAACCTTGCAGTAACATTCTAACTAAACATGTCTAGATTTCTGAGCTGTATTTCATACAGCATCCTCAGAGCCATAAAGGAAAATACCATGTCTATCTTTGCAGAGCATGAAGTGAAGGAAATCACAGTTGCCTGATGACTCAGCCCATAAATGAACTAGGAAGACAGTGTACTTGTATTGGTCTTGCCATCTGTGTGACTTTAGGTGAATCACTAACCTCATCGGACCTCAAGAAACACAAAGTATACCACAAGGTATATTTTCAATCACTTAAAAGATTTTGTCCAAAATCTAGGAAAATCAGTCCTTAAATATGTATTTTCTTACCTATCCTGATCAGTAAAGAAAAAGCACAACATGTGCCTATTGTGATTACATAGACGTATATTTTTAGTCAAAAGAATATACAAAACTGTTAATAGGCAATATTTATAGCTGGGAATCGTTAATGAAGTCATTTCTATTTAGGGAGTAATTTAACAGTTTAAGGAAAAGATAATGATGGTTAAAAGAATGACAGGAAGAATAGTATTAATGTCATTAAAATTGCAAGTCTTTATAAAAACCACTGTTCTGTACCAGAGGTCAGCAAGGTCTTCCTGTAAAGGGTCAGATAATAAACAGGCTGACTTTGTGTTCCATACAGTCTGTTGGCAACTGTTCAACTCTGACATTGTAGCATGATAACAGCCATAGACAATACATAAATCAATGAATGTGGCTGTGTTCCAATAAAACTTTATTTACGAAAACAAGCATTGGGCCAGATTTGGCCCATTGGCTATAGTTTGGCAACTCCTGTCTATACTATTCAGTGGTTAGAAATTGGTGATTTTATGAAGGCTGTACTCACTTTTTAGAAGGATAACACAGTTTTAAACAATTCTTCATCTACTCATCAGGTATTTAAGCTAACTAATTTTTCCTTTTAGCAACTATTTATTTTACTAGCCTAGACATGAGAAGAAAAGAAGCCAGTTACATTTGCCCTTTATTACACTGCATATAATACTAGGTTTTTCTCTGTTTTTAAAAGCAAATTTTGGTCAATATCAGTATCAACAAAGCATTATGATAAAATTGGTCAGAAGGTGAATTGAGAACAATTTACAAAATGGATTTCAGGAGCCACACCACTTATAAAACAGGGCATATTGATTATTAAGACAACTCAGCAAGCTGTAACGATCAGATTTCTCATGCCAGGATGTGTTTGCTTCATCACAAAGAAGCCATCATTTCCCCTATTACCTTCATGAAATTTCAAAGACAAATATATTTTGTTCTGTATTCAGAGAGGCAGTACACTCTTGAATGAACAGCTGCTCATCACTTTAGGAAATTTTGAGCTTAAAATCAAGGTAGATGAATATTTTGGCTCAATCAAAACACAAAATAAAATTACCTCTTCTTTGTGGATTCTCTATGTCGCCTCTTTCTTTAAAAGCCTGAATGTCCTCAGTGAAACTGAACAATAAGGAAACATAATAAACCAGATGCTTTCTGTCACTTTCCTGTCTTATGACTCACATATCCTGAAAGTATAATTTATATCTATATATTAAATAAATTTTGTTACCAGCAGCCAAACCTTATTTTCTATGGAAAGAGCTGTGGACTGATGAAGTTCTAGTTCTTATTCTGTGAATTGATAAAGTTCTAGTTGTTATTCTGCTAATAACCAGCTATGTGTCCTTGGGAAGTCTGGAGTAAAGAAAAAAATGATTCCAGAAAATTGGAAGCAGGATGAAGACATACAGACTTTATGGGCTCCTATGACCAGAGCTTTACCTGAAACCAGAGAAATATCAGTGTTGTCAATGAACATCCAATGATCCATGAAAATAAACTGGTGTGCCTTGTCAGACTGAGGAATACAGATGCCTCCTTGGAGAAGAAATGCCCTAACCTACTTTTAAGAAACGAGAAGATGGCCAGAGCAGGAGAGATTTCTAAAGCTAAGGAGAATGGGCATCTCACTACGTGAGGGTCTATAAAGCTCCCAGGTGATTTCTATGTAATCAGAGGCAACCGAGCTTCCAGAAGAATTTCTTGGCCTTGGAGTGTAACTCACAGTTTCTGTAGGCAATGTTACAAAAAGAAAATTAATAAATAAACTAACCCCTGGAGGGATCAGAACTGGGCTTTAAGGCTTTTCCAGCAGAGGGCAGCAGAAGCAAGAGCTGAGAAGGCAAATCCATACCAGTGAGAAACCAAAGGAAATGAAGGCAGTAAGTAGGTACAATCTACAGAAGGCAAAGTTCCAGATGGTTTCCATCTGGAAAAATCTTAGAGAGATTCCCACTCTTCTTTAGTAATACATCTTATGGAACACTGAGGAATGGAGGACCATGGTGTGATGCCTAGCCTTAAAGTGGATTTCAATTATGATTATTGATTTCATCCTCTTAGTAACTGTAGCTTATAAGCAATGTGCTTATTTCTTACATACACACATGTACAAGAATACATACATGCAAACTGAACATGTGGGAACAAAAGAGTTAAACAATCTGTCATATATCTGTTTAAGCCACAGTCCCAAGAGCAACATTTCTTTTCTTTGGAGATGTAATGGTGATAGGGCAAAACTATTTGAGGAAAAGGTTCACTCAGTGTTTGAGCAATGGGAGAAAGCCTTCTAGAGGGTACTTAGCCCAGAAGATATTCGTGCTCCTTCTGAAACCGTGGGCAACCAAAAAAAATGCTTGCCATGCAGTCATGTGGACAGAGCCCAGAGGTGCCATTTGATGCTGCTATACAGCAATTCCTACTTCACCCAAATTCCTCCAATATCAAAAGGAAAAGAGCCTTCAAATTGTGGATGTTCTAATGGAAACATCAAATTCTTTAAGGACTGAGCCAAGCATTTTCAGGGTAAGAAGTAAAGAAATCACAGCAATCGATACAGGTTGAGTAAAACTAGGAAGTGTTCAGTCTGTTCTGGACCTCAAAACAGTTACAATGCAGGTCAGGCAAGACAGGACAACAGAGAATCCATAAAGCCCAAAAGAAAAGGATCTGCAATACTGCCCTATCACTTGTGGCTAGTAACTTTACCCTTCACCTGAGGGAGTAGGGATTCTGAACTAAGAGAAGAAAAATGCTGTATTGTTCTTCATGGTGCTTTATTGTACACCTGGATCAGTTCAACAAACCTATAGACATGAGAAAACCTATGCTAGGATGCCATTGTCTTTCCTACACACTTGTTCTTTATATTCTTGCATTAGATTCAAGTATCCCATGATAGGAATGTGAACCAATTGCTCCTTAGGGAGATAGTATATGCAAACAAAATAAAAGACTCTTGCATACTGAGAAAACCATAATTCAAAAAGAGACATGTACCAAAATGTTCATTGCAGCTCTATTCACAATAGCCCGGAGCTGGAAACAACCTAAGTGTCCATCATCGGATGAATGGATAAAGAAGATGTGGCACATATATACAATGGAATATTACTCAGCCATAAAAAGAAACGAAACTGAGCTATTTGTAATGAGGTGGATAGATCTAGAGTCTGTCATACAGAGTGAAGTAAGTCAGAAAGAGAAAGACAAATACCGTATGCTAACACATATATATGGAATTTAAAAAAAAAAAAATGTCATGAAGAACCTAGGGGTAAAACGGGAATAAAGACACAGACCTACTTGAGAATGGACTTGAGGATATGGGGAAGGGGAAGGGGAAGGGTAAGCTGTGACAAAGGGAAAGAGAGGCATGGACATATATACACTACCAAACGTAAGGTAGATAGATAGTGGGAAGCAGCCGCAGAGCACAGGGAGATCAGCTCGGTGCTTTGTGACCGCCTGGAGGGGTGGGATGGGGAGGGTGGGAGGGAGGGAGATGCATGAGGGAGGGGATGTGGGAACAGATGTATATGTATGACTGATTCACTTTGTTATAAAGCAGAAACTAATAAAAAAAAATAAAAATAAAAATAAAAAAATAAATAAAAAAATAAAAAAAAAATAAAAAAAGAAAGGTTATCAGGAAAATAGCCTTGATGATGAAGGACTGCTGACTATATATAATCCCAGGAAACTACATGTGACTAGCAAATCTATCAAGATGACTTCTTAATGCTCCAAAATTCTCTCGATAAAGGACTGAATACAAAATTTTATGAATGCTACAATTGTGTAAAAGATACATCTGTATCATGGCCAAGCACAAAAATCTATAAAATTAAAATAACAAGTTTAGTAAAAAATAAAAAAAATAAAAAAAAAAGACTCTTGCATAAATTAAGTGGTAAGTGTTTACAGAGCTAATTCTAGTATATATTTCTTTATTTATTCAACAAATAATTATTGAACAATTTCTTTTGCCAGACACTGTGCTAGGTGCTGACAATTTAGTCTTGATAAAGGCCTGAGTATGCTACCACTGGGAGCTCTGTTTATTCAGGACAGAGCTTGCACAATTTTTAGTTACTTAGCAAGGACAGCACAGCTCATGTGAAGAGTAACCTACATATAATTTGCATTCAGAACATGGGTTCTGTTGAGATCAACCAGTCCCTCCAGGCATAGTTATCTATAGAATCCTCTATGAAATGGACCCTAACTATTAAAGATTTTGATGCTCAGAATAATCAAATATAGTAAATCAACACTACCTTTGACTCCCTGACAGAATTTTTGGTCTTACCAAGACTTATTTATGATCAAGTAGGCTACATTTAAAATTACACTGCAAGGGGGAGTTCCATGGTGACCTAGTGGTTAGGATTCCAGGCTCTCACTGCTGTGACCTGGGTTCAATCCCTGGTCAGGGAAATGAGATCCCAAAAGTCACGTGGCATGGCTAAAAAAACAAATGAACAAAAAACAAAAAACTACAAGGATTAAAAATTAATTTACCCAGACAAGTGGATGGAGAATATGTTCATTAGACCAAGGCTATTCAAACAGAAACTTTAAGGTCTTAGCAGGACCTAGATAGCAACTGGGACAGATTTTAACCCTCTGGTGAAGCACAGATGCCCTTTGTTTCTGAATGAAGGAAAAAATCCATAGGTTTGGTCACCTATAGTATAAGGAGCAAGGGGGAAAGTTCTATAATGACAGATGAAAATCCTTGTTTGTATATTCACCCAGAAGGGAAGCCATCTTAGCACTTCAAAGAGATAAGCTGTAAGGGTGCCTTCAGGCAAACCAATATTTTCCTCAAATTGGATTTCTCTAATCCCTGAACTGCGACCAGCAAAGACTTCAGCCTGGAAAATTGATTTTTCAACTACACTTCTTGAGGACTCACCAGAGCCACAAAGTAAAAGAAACAATAATTCTTCTTTGTCCACTGCACTGATGAAATGAAATCACATGGCATTTTTATACCCACTAGCATAACTGAGAAACAGACTTGCAATTGGTTACCTCTTCATAGCTAAGATATTACATTCACTAAGGGAAGAAGGTTGTTTATGTACCTTATACTAGTATTTTGCTCATTTTGATTCCTTTTAGTATTGTTCAATAAATATTGAACTGCCTGGCCAGTGCTTCTTCAAATGCTTCTAGAAAAGGAGACTGAAAATAAAGTTTGACCTCAGCCTGATGCTTCAGTAGGGACACAAAGGCAAGTAAAACATGGGTTCAGCCCCCAAGGAGTTATAATGCAGAGGTAGTTGTATCCTACAGCAATGACATAAATAATCAAAATAAAGAATTGTTTTGGTAAAAGTCTGCTCTGTGTTTCTATTTTAATAGTTTTGAGTTTGTATTATTGCATGCCACCCTGTGTGGGATGACAGACTGGACATAATTCACAGTCCATTAAAAAAGGACAATGTTGTTGAAGGGCCAAGTGTTCCACTGCATGCATATCCAGCCATCAGCCAGGAAAGCTGTCCCATAAGTATCTTCAAAGGAGTAACATCCTCATCAAGGAAAACAGATTTTGAATCATCTTTCTTTGGCACTTCCCAAAGCAAAAGATGAGTTCCATTTTATCTTATACCCTCCAATCTCCTTTGGAGTCTTTTCTGGTTCTTCTGGGTTTTTCACCCATAAATAATCCAACAGGTAAATTCCCTTAATGACATGGGTACATGTCATCTGGAGTCATTAATTAAGATTCATTTACATTTTAAAATGTCTCTTACCCATTGTTTTTATTAATAGAAGCCTTTTTATTAGTTTTTTTAACTTTCAGCATTAGATTTTCTTTCTTGTCAAAAAATAATAACTCAGCAGCTCAGTCATTTTAGCACTATTATAAATTTTCAAGCCATGGTGAATTTTAAAAATTATTTTCTCTGTCATTTTTCATCTTTGGCTAGGTCTACATAGCACCAAATACTAGGTAATTACTTAGGTTTTATTTCCACAAGAAGTTTGCAAGTTTCTTACAGACAGGATTTATTCAGAATGGACCTGTTTTTAAAGTAGCATGGCAGCTGGCAGTAACTAGTTTGTCTTCCATAAATAATGATGTTATATGTATTGTTTCTTCAGCAACTCAAGTGTGTGTAGGTTGGTCTCTGATATTTATAGATCATTCCTTTACTCGTTGATATCTACCTTTTAGCATCTATTGAATCTCTAGTTGTTTTTTAGTGGTCTCTTTAACTGTTACATGAGAGGTGAGGAGATCTGAATTTCAGGCAGCAGTGTCCTTGACTTTTTAAAGAAATTTAATATCTCTTATCTGGACTTCAATATCCTCCTATGTAAAATAAATGTAATTGGCTAGTTGTATATGCATAAAGCTCCTTCTAGCACTAAAAACCAAAGTTTTATAATAAAATTTTCTAAGACAAGATTCAGTACATATGCCTATCTTAGCCAACTGGTTCAGAATAGTCAAAGTTAACATTATGTGAAATCTCAGCATAGCATTTAAGCTTCCACTTAATACAGAATTTAAGCACAGATACCTCCTTAGCAACTTTGTAAGCATATATACTTTTCTTTAGATTATAAAGTATTGTTTTTATAAAAGTAGCAATAATCTGCAAAACAGATGTTCTAAAGGTAGAACTGGGACCCATGGTCATAGTTTGCAAGGAGATAGATCCATGCTCAATATATCAAGAACTTTTTAACAGAGTTTTCCAATAAACAGATTGACTGTCCACAGGGTATTGGGTTACCCCCTCCAGGGAATTAAGACAGAATCCAACTTATCCCTTGGCACTAATGAGAAAGTGGACGGAAGGATCTTAAAATTCCCTCAAATTCTGAGATGTGGGATGTTAACATACAGGAAAGATTTTCTAATTTAGTTTTTAAAATATGAGTCTATTTCCAACAATCAGATGTGTTATCAGATAGGAAACCTTTCATCAATTTTTTTCATTGACTTTTTTATTGTGCTATGCAATAAAGGTACAGAAACTTTTAAAGATCAAGACTCATGGAGGGCTTGAGATGTACTTGTTTTTCCTTAAAAAAAAAGGATAAGAATCTGAAAGAGTCCATATAGTAAACTAGATTTATGATGTATTGCCCTATAGGAAAAAAATCAGTTGCAATAGGTAGAAACTACAACCCACTGTCTGGTACATCAGATGGACAGATAACAGTCCTATAAATTTCAAATAGTCATTTGTATTTATGAAGTCATTCTTAAACAAATGCATTGAAGACATAGAGAATCCATGGCTTTGGCTGTTTAGGTATTTATTATCTAGAGAAGCAGCTACTTTATGGGTCATAGATGTTTTTGAAAATCCAACAAAACAATGGATATTGCATTTGAACACAGGACAACAAGACAGTTTTTCCTTTCTCATCTCTTTCCAACTCTACATCATTTAGAGTTGATTCATTTTTAAAGTCTTACAGAATGGGGAGAAATTAGTTGATGTTCTACAAATAATGATGTTATATTCATTGGTTTTTCAGAAATTCCAAATCATGTCTAAGCTGGTCTCTGGCCCGTTTAGACTCACAGATAGCTTTGCTTAAATAAAATCGGGACTCCACTGTGTTCCAGGTAGAAAGAATTAATGAGAAACTTTATTCCCTATGCCTGGACAAGCAACTGAAAAATAGCTTCAGAGCTCAGAAACAAGGACAAAAAGTTGTAGTCCTGAGAAGAGACTGGTTCTCAGAAATTAGATGCCTCTAAAAAGAAGTATCTACACATGCTCACTCAAGCTTGCTGGGTTTCTGACTCCAGAGGGCCAGGAAATGAAAAGCCTAACCCCTGAAGCAGAGAAACCAGAAATCAGGAGAATTTCTACCAGTAATCCAACAGAGCCTGACAACCTACACAATTATGAATCAATAATGCAGGTATTCCAGTAAGATTCCTGCTGTTTAAAATACTGTAATTAATAGGCCTGAGCCCAGAAAATCCAAGCAAATTTGGATTTTCAAAATGTCAACTCACCTAAAAGGGCTGAAAATCTAGAGTTGATGATCAAGCAAAACAATCAGAACAGATACCCTGTGACAGAGAACTGCGAGAAGAGATAAATAAAGATCTGGATAAAAATACACAAACTTCAGCATTGTTCAAGTGAAGCATAAAGACTTCTGGAGCCAAAATATACAATTTCCCAATGTAAAAATTTAACATGTGAGTTGAAGGATAAGGTACTATTGAGACTCAAATTAGTGACTCGGGAGGTCAAGTGTGAGAAATCTAAAATCATCTTAAAGTACAGAACAAACTACAGAGACGAAAATCACAAGGGAAAATTAAATAAGAGAATTAAAGGATACATGTAGATTCTGAAAAGCTTATATGAGAATATTACTAGCTGGAAGGAAAATTTCCCCATGATGGGGAGAAACCTGAGTCTACAAATTCAAAGGGCTCACCAAGCGCTGTATTAATGAGAAAAGATACACAGCTAAGCACAGCCTGGTAAACCTCTTGAACTCTTAAGACAATTTTTTTTTTAAATTACAGACTTTCCAGCAGAAAGAATAACTTAGCTAAAATGGAAACTAAAGTCAGACCAGTACCAAACATCTCATCTTCAATTTGGGGTAACTAGTAGCCAGTAGAATAGCATCCACAGAACCACTGGAGAAAAAAAAAAAGACTATAATCCAAGAATTCTACACCCAAATAATACATCAACTACTGGCTGAGGTTAAAGAAAAATATTTTAGGATATACAAAACTTCAGAAAATATATCACCTATGTACTTTATCTGAGGAAAACACTGGAGAAAATTTCCTAATAAAGAAAATGAACAATAAATGTTAGTCATTAGTAGTATTGCTCCTAAATTATGTTGCCAAAAATAATTAGGTAGGAGAAGGAATAGTAAAAGCAGTCCAAGTGTAATGATAAATAGGATGGAAAAGAACTTCCAAATTAATAAGGGAAAGGGTGGGCAGATTGAATAGAAATTTGATCAAAGCAGAAACAAAAAAGAAAATATGGGAATAAAAATAGACTCTAAGCAATAAAGAGATTCTCTAACATTGAATTTGGAGTGGGGAAGCTCAACTATAGACTTTTTCTTTTTTTTTTTTTTTTTTTTTTTTTTTTTGCGGTACGTGGGCCCCTCACTGTTGTGGCCTCTCCCGTTGCGGAGCACAGGCTCCGGACACACAGGCTCAGCAGCCATGGCTCACAGGACTAGCCGCTCTGCGGCATGTGGGATCTTCCCAGACCGGGGCATGAACCCATGTCCCCTGCATCGGTAGGCGGACTCTCAACCACTGCGCCACCAGGGAAGCCTCATCAACTATAGACTTTTAAAGTAAGTGAACTTTAAAAAGTTTAATAAAAGGATAGGCAAAGAGATATAATGTAAGGAAAACCAAATGGAAAAGGAATGTGGGGTGGGGGAAGAGGAGGAGAAGGGGAAGAGGGCAAAGCAGAATTTAACATTAAATACACTAATCAGATAAACAGGTGTAACATAAATAGGAAATATAATGAGGTAATATACGATAATGACCAAAAAAAATAACATTGTATGGGTATGTAGCTGTAGTAAACCTTTATGGAACAACCAATAGAATGGCTAACTCACAAAGCTAAAACTTCTTAAAGCGCTTGAATAGTCTATGAAAATAATGCAATTATTATGGGAATCTTCAATATGTTTCTGTCAGAATTAGATCTAGTGAATAAAAGTTTGGATCATGTAAAAATTGAATAATACAATTTATTTAACGTGAGTTAATATATATACATAGAATTATACATTCCTCAAAAGAAACAGAAGAATCTCAGTAAATGTATATTCATGAAATATCTACATCAATAATCTTGTTCACAAAGACAACTGTAACAAATTATTTTAAAGTAGAGACCATGGGGCCTCCCTGGTGGCGCAGTGGTTGAGAGTCCGCCTGCCGATGCAGGGGATACGGGTTCGTGCCCCGGTCTGGGAGGATCCCATATACCGCGGAGCGGCTGGGCCCGTGAGCCATGGCTGCTGAGCCTGTGCATCCGGAGCCTGTGCTCCGCAACGGGAGAGGCCACAACAGTGAGAGGCCCGCGTACCACAAAAAAAAAAAAAAAAAAAAAAAAAAAAAAAAAAAAAAAAAAAATAAAGTAGAGACCATGTTGCATCCTCTGGGGATAATCTAACACAATTAATTTTCTAGAAATTAAAAAATCTAGGAAAAATATAATGTAGCAATAGACAAAAGGCTAATATTTATAATATATAAAGAGCTCTTAAAATTGACATAAAAAAAGATAAACATCCCAACAGAAAAAAAAATGGGGAAGCATATGAATAAACAAGCACAGAAAAGAAATCCAAAGACCCAAAAACATGAGAAACATGCTCAAATTCACTGATTATCAGGGCTTCCCTGGTGGCGCAGTGGTTGAGAGTCCGCCTGCCGATGCAGGGGACATGGGTTCGTGCCCCGGTCTGGGAAGATCCCACATGCCGCGGAGCGGCTAGTCCTGTGAGCCATGGCTGCTGAGCCTGCGCATCCAGAGCCTGTGCTCCACAACCGGAGAGGCCACAACAGTGAGAGGCCTGCATACCGAAAAAAAAAAAAAATTCACTGATTATCATCTATAAGGAAAGAACTGAGTATATTATTGTATATATTAAATACAATATGTATCATATTCCATGTACATGAAAAGATATGCATAAATTCAAAACAACAAGTTAGAGACTTATACTTGGCTTGGAAGGATTCCCACTGCACAATATTAAGAAAACCAAGATAGGCAAATCTGCCTAAAAACAGCAAGTAGATTAGTGGTCACCTGTTACTGGGGGTGGGAACAGGTGCAACTGTAAATCACAGGACAGATCACATTGGGGTGATGAAAGTGTTCTAGACTAAATTATGGGATGGTTGTATAACTCAGTAAATTCACTAAAAACCACTGAACTGTGCACTGGAAATTGGTGAATTTTATGGTACATGAAATATATCTCAATAAAATTGTTTTAAAAAATTTAAACAGCTACCTGTGGTTACTAGCTCCCATAACATTTTATATTTTTTTAAAAAGTAGGCATAACGTGATACCATTTTTACTTTTTATTCAAAACAAAATTGAAGGAGGTGAAAGGAAAGAGTAACTAAGAACTGAAAAAAAGGAAAACAAAAGGTTGCACTAAAAATAGAATATATATAATGACATTTATATACAATGGTATGTGTGTGAGGTATATGTTAAGATACCTGTAATCAGCATACACAGTATATATATCATTATATATGCACAAGTTAGTTCATGATTCCATTCTAGGGACAGTCAGTTGCCCTAATTACACATCCATACTCCAATGCAGGTTATGTACTTTCATCGGAAATTCACAAACCAAAAGTGGCCATTACACGTGCTTCTGTTTTTATTGATCATTACCTGAACATAAAGTATGCCAGAAAAGCACTTTTACTGTGTAATTTTTGGCCTGTTAATTACCATGGCAAATGTTAGAACTGAACTCTCACTGGTAAAATTAAAGGTATTCAAAAAATGTGTATTGGATAAAATACTTTGAGAACCCTCTTTTTCCCAATCCATTTCAGGAACAAGACAGGGGTAAAACGGGAATAAAGACACAGACCTACTTGAGAATGGACTTGAGGATATGGGGAAGGGGAAGGGTAAGCTGTGACAAAGGGAAAGAGAGGCATGGACATATATACACTACCAAACGTAAGGTAGATAGATAGTGGGAAGCAGCCGCAGAGCACAGGGAGATCAGCTCGGTGCTTTGTGACCGCCTGGAGGGGTGGGATGGGGAGGGTGGGAGGGAGGGAGATGCATGAGGGAAGGGATGTGGGAACAGATGTATATGTATGACTGATTCACTTTGTTATAAAGCAGAAACTAATAAAAAAAAAAAAAAAAAAGAAGCCCGCGCACTGCAACAAAGAGTAGCCCCTACTCACCGCAACTAGAGAAAGCTCGCGCACAGCAACAAAGAGCCAACACAGCCAAAAATAAATAAATAAATAAGAATATAGTGTTGTGCAGCCTGAATTCTTAGGGAAAGTATCAAAGCTTTATCAATTAACAACCCTATGTCCAGCCATTGAAAATCAACATGAGTATGAGAGTATCAAAACCTGCCTTCCAGAAAAGCCTCCATGTCATCCTGGTGTGAAGCTCTCATCCAATATATAGGTCAAAGCATTTAAAAGGATGGAAAACCGTACTTCATTAAGTCGACAGAAAAGGTTTTATAAGTTGTTTTCTGCCTACTTATTTATGTAGGTTGTTTAATAAATTTCTGTATGTGTGGAAGAATTTGGTCTGTGATTCATTTCATTATTACCTAGTAGTTAGATTTAGGGGCACTGCTAACCCTTTCACATCAAACTGCCAACTACTATCCCCAGCCAAAAGAACCTAGGCGATGTGTAAGCCAAATTAGCTTATGTTCATTCACAACAATAAAGAAATAAAAATACCTTTTAAAAAGACAAGTATAAGTTAACCTATTCATGAAAAAATAATACCATAAGTACAGGTAAACAAAATTTTAATATTTAATATTAAGGAGGTCACCCAGATCCATTTACAGACTTCTAGGTGGACTGCCAACAAGTAAGCACTTGAAATTTAGATATAGACATGAATATATTCAAACCTTACGTCAGTAAACAAACTGTGAAAGTCGAAGGACATAACAAGTCAGATCTCTGGTTCAGCTCAATATATTCTAGCATACCTTTAGAAGTGAACTTTTAACAATATACTGCAAGATAGGGTAGTTTTCTGGTCATGGATTTGCAGTTCTTGTTCTGCTAGCATAGACCAGTGTGTATGCATCTCTCTGCTGACTGCTGATCATGGCCTGCTGGGGAACAGCTCAGATTTCACCATGGGAAAGTCACTGTAGAAGTTTCCTTTATCATTGGGGAATTTGGAAAATAGAAACACGAATGAGGGAATGACAAAAAACTTTATCTCACTGGAAACCACAGCAGAGGAGACAATCATAAGAAATTAAAGCAATTAAATTATGGGGAAGGGACAAGAGAACCTTGAACACATAATTTTGATTTAACTGAAATGAGAACACCAAGAGAGGCTTTTGAGTAGTTCAATGAGTGATGTTTACAACAAATGTTACTGAGAAGAAAAAAAAAACTCTGGCATTTTAGAACTTTAGAAGGGAAGTTGTGGGAGAGTGGTCTGAAAACAAATAAGAGAAAAACATAAAATGAGTGTCTGAAAACGAAATTGTGAAAAAAGACATATTTTAAAAGGAGCTGCAAGATCTATAGATAGTGAGGCTAGGAAAGATGAAGGATCATTTCCCACTGATATAAGATGATGTAACTATACAACCCATCTATACATCAACACCAGATGAATCGTCTAAAAGTGCTCCATCCAACATACTACCTTTCTGTCCCCAAGGGAAAGAACCTTATTCTAGAGCCTTAGTATGAGGTTTAAATCCATTATCTTGAAATTTAAAAATTTCTGTAGTGTGGTCCCAAACTACCTTTCTCAAAAGTACCCTTAAAAATAATTCTGATTGCAAGGGTCTTGTGTGTTTCTTTTGCCACAATCAGAGGAAAAATTTTAAACTAATTTAATTAGTTAGACTAAACTAATTTATTAGATCAAGACTTTCTCATCATCCACCATCACCTTCCTCAGTCCTCCACCTCAGTGCTTCACCTCCCCATTGTAGTTTGGGGAGATGTGCAAGTTTGGAAGATGAAGTTAATCTATATTGTTCACATCCTGGTGGGACACTGTCCATGTGGGATGGATCTTCAGGAGGCTGAGCCTGGGAAGAGTCATAGGTGCAGATAAGCTAAGCAGTGAACTATGTACTGCACTGGCCTCACCAGAGGCCATCTCCCTCTTCAAGGGCTTTTTATTTCTTCATATCACTCCTTCCTGCCATTGGGAGCCCAATTCCTTTTCTTCCAGTTTCTGGCTACTTTTTAACTCACCCCCCTGAGTGGGAAACCAACCGCATGCATGAAACTGAATCTTTTGTATAACATTACTTGACCTGATAATTAAATATTTGCAATCATTGTGGTTCCTCAGTGGATGACTCCAGACTCCTATGAAATTCTGGCACAGTTCAAGCTGTAGGAAAGAAGAGACCTCTGGGGTACAAGTAAAAGGAAGAAATCACAAAAATAACCTTCAAATAGTATACTAGTTTGCATGAAGTTACTTCATAAGTCTTAATTCCCAGTCAAGGTTGATTCAATCTTCAGCGAGAAATCCTTCACTGTTTCCTTAGTATCTTTGTTTACTTTTGGTATTTGAGCCACACTTCTCAGACTAAGCTTTTTTACTGTCTTATTTCCACTTACATTTATTACCAGTCCACTGAAAACTTCAAGCCTATGGCCACACTCTAAACACTTTCATCTATCTAAAATATTAAGTATAACCACCTGACCACAATGCCTTACCCTGTTAGCGTGCTTGCTAAGTTTCTCTCATTGTAAGTGCTTTCCCATCTTTCAGGGACTTCTTGGTCCTTGATCTCATCCCTATTTGCTCCTTATTTTTTCACCCACTCCTTAAGTCCTCCCCTAAGCAGCCTAGTTACTATAACACATTATTCACCTATTCTTTTGCCAAAATTACTTCCTTGTCCTATTTTCCTTCTATCCCACCTGTATGATAAGATCCCGACCCTGCTTCATCCCAAAGTTGGCTTTTTCAGTATTTATACTTAGACTGTTATCCATCACTCCTAGAGAAAAATCACATGACTGCTTAGAATTTAAAATTTAAAATTCATGACCTTGAGCACCCCTGGCTCCACCATGACCACGCCCTGTCTGATTTCAGATACTCAGACTCCACCTTTAATTTCACCAACGTTGGTGGTCCCAAAAGATGGCACCTCTAAAATATCTTGAGGAGGACCTTCAACATGGCAGAGGAGTAAGATGTGCAGATCACCTTCCTCCCCACAAAAACATCAAACATACAACTAAATGTGCAACAACTCCAACAGAACACCTACTGAATGCTGGCAGAAGACCTCAGGCTTCCCAAAAGCCATGTGGCTGACAGGGTCATGGTACTCCGGCTGGGTGTCAGGCCTAAGGCTCTGAGGTGGAAGAGCCGAGTTCAGGACACTGGACCACCAGAAACCTCCTGGCCTCACGTAATATCAATTGACAAGAGCCGTCCAGAGATCTCCGTCTCAATGGTAAGACTCGTCTCCACTCAATGAACAGCAAGCTCCAGCGCTCGACACCCCATGCCAAACAACTAGCAAGATGGTAACACAACCCTACCCATTAGCAGAAACACTGCTTAAAATCATAATAAGTTCACAGACACCCCAAAACACACCACCAGATTCGGTCCTGCCCACCAGAAAGACAAGAACCAGACTCATCCACGAGTACAAAGGCACCAGTCCCCTCCACCAAGAAGCCTGCACAACCCACTGAACCAACCTTACCCACTGGGGGCAGACACCAAAAACTGCGGGAACTACAAATGTGCAGCCTATGAAAAGGAGACCACAAACACAGTAAGTTAAGCAAACTGATGAGAAGACAAAGAAACATACAGCAGATGAAGGAGCAAAGTAAAAATAAACCAGACGAAGCAAATGAAAAGGAAATAGGCAGTCTACCTGAAAAAGAATTCAGAACAATGACAGTAGAGATGATCTAAAATCTTGGAAACAGAATGGAGAAAATACGAGAAAAGTTTAAAAAACGACCTAGAAGAACTAAAGCGCAAACAGTCATGAGCAACACAATAAATGAAATAAAAAATTCTCTAGAGGGAATCAATAGCAGAATAACTGAGGCAGAAGAACGGATAAGTGACCTGGAAGATAAAATAGTGGAAATAACTACCACAGTGCAGAATAAAGAAAAAAGAATGAAAAGAATTGAGGACAGTCTCAGAGGCCTCTGGGACAACATTAAATGCACCAACATTCAAATTATAGGGGTCCCAGAAGAAGAAGAGTAAAAGAAAGGGACTGAGAAAATATTTGAAGAAATTATAGTTAAAAACTTCCCTAACAGGGAAAAGAAAATAGTCAATCAAGCCCAGGAAGTACAAAGAGTCCCTTACATGATAAATCCAAGGAGAAACATGCCAAGACACATATTAATCAAAGTATCAAAAATTAACTACAAAGAAAAAATATTAAAAGCAGCAAGGGAAAAAGCAATGAATAACATACCAGGGAATCCCCATAAGGTTAACAGCTGATCTTTCAGCTGACACTTTGCAATCCAGAAGGGAGTGGCAGGACATACTTAAAGTGATGAAAGGGAAAAACCTACAATGAAAATTACTCTACCCAGCAAGGATCTCATTCATATTCAATAGAGAAATTAAAACCTTTACATACAAGCTGGATCACAAACACCAAACCAGCTTTACAACAAATGCTAAAGGAACTTCTCTAGGCAGGAAATACAAGAGAAGGAAAAGACCTTCAAAAACAAACCCAAAGCAATTAAGAAAATGGTAATAGGAGCATACATATCAATAACTACCTAAATGTAAATGGATTAAAAGCTCCAACCAAAAGACATAGACTGGCTGAATGGATACAAAAAACAGACCCATATATATGCTGTCTACAAGAGACCCACTTCAGACCTAGGGACACATACAGACTGAAAGTGAGGGTATGGAAAAAGATATTCCATTCGAATGGAAATCAAAAGAAAGCAGGAAGAGCAATTCTCATATCAGACAAAATAGACTTTAAAACAAAGACTATTAGAAGAGACAAAGAGGAACACTACATAATGATCAAGGGATCGATCCAAGAAGAAGATATAACAATTGTAAATATTTATGCACCCAACATAGGAGCACCTCAACACATAAGGCAAATACTAACAGCCATACAAGGGGAAATCGACAGTAACACAATAATACTAGGGGACTATAACACCCCACTTTCACCAATGGACAGATTATCCAAAATGAAAATAAATAAGGAAACACAAGCTTTAAATGACACATTACACAAGACAGACTTAACTGGTACTTATAGGACATTACATCCAAAAACAACAGAATACACTTTCTTCTCAAGTGCTCATGTAACATTCTCCAGGATAGATCATATCTTGGGTCACAAATCAAGCCTTGGTAAATTAAGAAAACTGAAACCACGTCAAGTATCTTTCCCAACCACAAGGCTATGAGACTAGATATCAACTGCAGGAAAAAAACTGTAAAAACTACAAACACATGGAGGTTAAACAATACACTACTAAATAACAAAGAGATCACTGAAGAAATCAAATAGGAAATCAAAAAATACCTAGAAACAAATAACAATGAAAACACGATGACCAAAAATCTATTGGATGCAGCAAAAGCAGTACTAAGAGGGAAGTTTATAGAAATAAAATCCTACCTCAAGCAACAAGAAACATCTCAAATAAACAACCTAACTTTACACTTAAAGGAATGAGACAAAGAAGAAGAAAAAAACTCGAAAGTTAGCAGAACTCATAAAAATCAGATCACAAATAAATGAAAAAGAAATGAAGAAAACGATAGCAAAGATCAACAAACTAAACGCTGGTTTCTTGAGAAGATAAACAATTTTGATAAACCATTAGCCAGACTCATCAAGAATAAAAAGTAAAAGACTCAAATCAACAGAAGAAATGAAAAAGGAGAAGTAACAACTGACACTGCAGAAATACAAAGAATCATGAGAGATTACTACAAGCAACTTTATGCCAATAAAATGGACAACCTGGAAGAAAAGGACAAATTCTTAGAAGAGCACAACCTTCCGAGACTGAACCAGGAAAAAATAGAAAATATAAACAGACCAATCACAAGTACTGAAATTGAAACTGTGATTAAAAATCTTCCAACAAACAAAAGCCCAGGACCAGATGGCTTCACAGGAGAATTCTACCAAACATTTAGAGAACAGCTAACACCTATCCTTCTCAAACTCTTGCAAAATACAGCAGAGGGAAGAACATTCCCAAACTCATTCTACGAGGCCACCATCACCCTGATACCAAAACCAGACAAAGATGTCACAAAGGAAGAAAACTACAGGCCAATATCACTGATAAACATAGATGCAAAAATCTGCAATAAAATACTAGCAAACAGAATCCAACAGCACATTAAAAGGATCACACTCCATGATCAAGTGGGGTTTATTCCAGGAATGCAAGGATTCTTCAGTATACACAACTCAACTCAATCAATGTGATACACCATATTAACAAACTGAAGGACAAAAACCATATGATCCTCTCAATAGATGCAGAAAAACTTTTGACAAAATTCAACACCGATTTATGATAAAAACCCTCCAGAAAGTAGGCATAGAGGGAACTTAACTCAACATAATAAAGGCCACATATCACAAACCCAAAGCCAACATCATTCTCAATGGTAAAAAACTGAAATCATTTCCACTAAGATCAGGAACAAGACAGGTTGCCCACTCTCACCACTATTACTCAACCTATTTTTGGAAGTTTTAGCCACAGCAATCAGAGAAGAAAAAAAATAAAAAAGAATACAAATTGGAAAAAAAGAAGTAAAACTGTCACTGTTTGCAGATGACATGATACTATACATAGAGAATCCTAAAGATGCTACCAGAAAACTACTAGAGCTAATCAATGAATCTGGTAATGTAGCAGGATACAAAATTAATGCACAGAAATCTCTTGCATTCCTATACACTAATGATGAAAAATCTGAAAGAGAAATTAAGGAAACACTCCCATTTACCACTGCAACAAAAAGAATAAAATACCTAGGAATAAAGCTACCTAAGGAGACAAAAGACTGTATGCAGAAAATAAGACACTGATGAAAGAAATTAAAGATGATACCAACAGATGGAGAGATATACCATGTTCTTGGATTGGAAGAATCAACACTGTGAAAATGACTATACTATCCAAAGCAATCAACAGATTCAGCGCAATCCCTATCAAACTATCAGGGACATTTTTCACAGAACTAGAACAAAAAATTTCACAATTTGTATGGAAACACAAAAGTTCCCGAATAGCCAAAGAAATCTTGAGAAATAAAAATGGAGCTGGAGGAATCAGGCTCCCTGACTTCAGACTCTACTATAAAGCTACAGTAATCAAGACAGTATGGTCCTGGCACACAAACAGAAATATAGATCAATGGAACAGGATAGAAAGCCCAGAGATAAACCCACCCACATATGGTCACCTTATCTTTGATAAAGGAGGCAAGAATATACAGTGGAGAAAAGACAGGCTCTTCAATAAGTGGTGCTGGGGAAACTGGACAGCTACATGTGAAAGAATGAAATTAGAACACTCCCTGACACCATACACAAAAATAAACTCAAAATGGATGAAAGACCTAAATGTAAGACCAGACACTATCAAACTCTTAGAGGAAAACATAGGCAGAACACTCTATGACATAAATCACAGCAAGATCCTTTTTGACCCACCCCTTAGAGAAATGGAAATAAAAACAAAAATAAACAAATGGGACTTAATGTAACTTAAAAAATTTTTCACAGCAAAGGAAACCATAAACAAGACGAAAAGACAACCCTCAGAATGGGAGAAAATATTTGCAAATACTTGCAAAGTAACTGATAAAGGATTAATCTCCAAAATATACAAGCAGCTCATGCAGCTCAATATCAAAAAAACAAACAACCCAATCCAAAAATGGGCAGAAGACCTAAACAGACATTTCTCCAAAGAAGATATACAGATTGCCAGCAAATACATGAAAGGATGTTCAACATCACTAATAATTAGAGAAATGCAAATCAAAACTACAATGAGGTATCACCTCACACCAGTCAGAATGGTCATCATCAAAAAATCTACAAATAATAAATGCTGGAGAGGGTGTGGAGAAAAGGGAATCCTCTTGCACTCTTGGTGGGAATATAAATTGATACAGCCACTAAGGAGAACAGCATGGAGGTTCCTTAAAAAACTAAAAATAGTACTACCATATGACCCAGCAATCCCACTACTGGGCATATACCCTGAGAAAACCATAATTCAAAAAAGAGTCATGTACCACAATGTTCATTGCAGCACTATTTACAACACTTGGAAGCAACCTAAGTGTCCATAGACAGATAAAAGGATAAAGAAGATGTGGCACATATGTACAATGGAATATTACTCAGCCATAAAAAGAAATGAAATTGAGTTATTTGTAGTGAGGTGGATGGACCTAGAGTCTGTCATACAGAGTGAAGTAAGTCAGAGAGAGAAAAACAAATACTGTATGCTAACACATGTATATAGAATCTAAAAAAAAAAAAAAAAAAAAAAAAGGTTCTGAAGAACCTATGGGCAGGACAGGAATAAAGACACAGACATAGAGAATGGACTTGAGGACACAGGGAGGGGAAGGGTAAGCTGGGACAAAGTGAGAGAGTGGCTTGGACATACATACGCTAACAAATGTAAAATAGATAGCTAGTGGGAAGCAGCCACATAGCACAGAGAGATCAGCTCGGTGCTTTGTGACCACCTAGAGGGGCGGGATAGGGAGGGTGGGAGGGAGATGCTAGAGGGAGGGGATATGGGGATATATGTATATGTATAGCTGATTCACTTTGTTATAAAGCAGAAACTAACACACCATTGTAAAGCAATTATACTCCAATAAAGATGTTAAAAAAAAAATTCATAACCGCAAACTTTAACTGTCCAGCAATCCTTCAACTCTTCTCCAGGCAAATTTCCTTCCTATTCTCCACGGTGACCATTTTTAAACTTCTCCCCCCTCCTCAAAACTCTGAACCTGATGCTACTTCCTTCCCTCTCAGCGAAGGCCCTGACCTACTACTCATAAAGAAAACAGAAATCCTCAGTGTGGATTTGCCTCAATTCCTCCACCAAACCCACAAACTTATCAGCTTCTGAATATTCACTGAATTCTGAGTAATTGCAGAAAATGTGCTCACTCCATTATTCTCTTTTTCATGTATTATTTTGCATGATGAACAGGAGTTTGCGCTGAATGATGCTGGAGGCTCCCTCCATAATTTCTGGCAAGAAGGTAGTTGAAATTAGTGGCTCCTCATTCTCCAATGGGTGAGCTTTCTCTAGTTCTCAACTTCACACAAGGTGTCCAGGTTCTGTCAGACCAGGAATTTGATATCCATGATAGTCAGTAGCCACCTGGAAGATATCTGTCTGTGACTCCTTGGAGTAGTTGGTACCCAAGTCCAGACTGCATATCATTTGCTCTCTCCATCTAGTACAAAGGGTAGCAATAGGAGAGTTAGAGCCCCTTTTTGAGAGCACTGCCCTACGGTAGGGCCAACTGTGTCCACCTGAGGACACCTCTATGCAGACCCTGCTCTCTGTGAGTTCCAACCTGTACTCAGTGATATTTGCCCTATAATTTCTAACCCACCTCCACCCCATACTAGCTCTTTCCCAGTAATATATAAACATTCACCAATCAGGAAAATAAAATCCTATAATCCCATCTCCAAAAAACCTCTCAAATCAGTCTGCTTTTCATGATCTGCACTGCCACTTTCTAGCCAAGGCTTCTCATGTTGCTAAAGCCCCCCATCTGGTCCAAGTGCCCCCTCCCTTTGATTTTTTTCTCAAACTACAGTCAGAGTGGTCATATAACCAGGATTATGATTATGCCATGCTCCTTCTCAAACATTTTCAGTGACTTTCCAGTGTTATTAAGATAAAGTACAGACCTCCTTGGAAAGGCCATTACTATCAACAACAATAATTACAACAACTAATATTTACTGAACATGTAATATATGCTAAGCATATCTTAGCTTTCCAATCTTTATCAAAATGTGACAACACTGGTAGCATTATGCTTATTTTATAAAAATTGAAATTAAAGCTACATAAAATAACTTAAGGCTTTATAGCTACCAAGAGTTGAGCCAGTATTCAAACCCAGATCCATTTGCTTTCCTGCCTGGGATCTTTCCATGATATCATACTCCCAGTCCTTGTTAGGACTTCCAATCTGCCTGCCTGACTCAATAAAAGCTAATATTTAATAAGTAGTAGATATGAACTTTTTTTTTACAAGATACTTTACATACTTCCCCAAATTGAAGCAAATGAAGGTAAATTAAAATTAATTTAACAAAGGTCACACATCTACTAAGTGACAGAGTACTAAAATCAGTTGATTAATAAGCTAATCTGGTCCTGAGCTGCATGATAGAACTACTGCCCTCTTTCCTTTACTGAATATAAATTCCTAAGGGGGCATGAATTTCTGTATGCTACTTGATATCCCCACAAAACCATGTGAAAGAGAGTGGGTTCAGAGAGTCGGTTAGGTATATGGCCAGGGCCAACCAGATAGGTAGCTATGATTTCACTCACCAAACACCATTCTTATCTTCATGGCACCATTTCTCCTTCCATAGGAAGGCATATCCCCTCTAGAACTCACAACAGTGAAGCCAGATTAATAGTAATGGGCAAAGTTTGTTGGAAAATGGGTTGGCCTTTTGCAAAAACCATAAAACATAATTGTTCATGCCAGACCAGTATTAAAAAAACAGGGCTGGATGCCAGGCTTGACCCATATTCTAGGGGTAGCCACATGGTAGGGCAGCAGGATCAGCTAAGAGAAATCAGATGACAAGGGGCTAAAGCCATTACCTAGTTGAGGCAAATATCTAAAGTCAAGGGTCTTACTTCACTCAGTATGACAATCTCTAGGTCTATCCATGTCACTGAAAATGGCATTATTTCATTCTTTTTATGACTGAGTAATATTCCATTGTATATATCTACTATATTTTCTTTATCCATTCCTCTGGACATTTAGGTTGCTTCCATGTCCTGGCTATTGTAAATAATGCTGCAATGAACATTGGGGTGCATGTATCTTTTCACATTATGGCTTACTGAGTGAAGTACGTCAGACAGAGAAAGACAAATATCATATGATATGGCTTATATATGGAATCTAAAAAAAGGGTACAAATGAACTTATCTCCAAAACAGAAATAGAGTCACAGATGTAGAAAACAAACTTATGGTTACCAGGGGGTAAGGGGGGGAGGGATAAATTGAGAGATTGGGATTGACATATAGACACTACTACATAGAAAACAGATAATCAATAAGGACCTACTGTATAGCACAGGGAGCTCTACTCAATACTCTCTAATGGCCTATATGGGGAAAGAACCTAAAAAAGAGTGGATATATGTATAACTGATTCACTTTGTTGCACACCTGAAACTAACACAACATTGTAAATCAACTATACTCCAATAAAAATGTAATATATATATATATATATATATAAAATAAAGTCAAGAGTCAAAGCCAACTTGAGGGCCAGAGGAGTCCATAATCAATCTAGACCAGAGAAAGAGGAGAGCCAAAGAAAGGTTGGGAGTCAGAAGGTGAAACAAAATATGGTGGTTAAGAATGGAGTGTGGGGGTAGGAGATAGAGGAATAAGGCATAGATGGTTCTAATGCATTTCAGTATGTGGTCCCTTCTTTAATCATTGTGTTAGAACAAATGAGACATTCTTGCTCCAGGGATACAACAAGATTATCTTGATATGTCTTGTCTTTGATACTATCCCCCTCAGTTTGTCCTTCTGAGCACATATTTATTAAGCAGCATAGATGAGAGCTCTGCCATCTCAACAGATTCAGGGAAGTGACAATCAAGGGTAGAGTGTTATTAATACTGGGACTTATCAGGCACTATCTCCCTGGAGTGCTGTGGTAAAAAGTAGGGAGATTAGAGCCAGTGTGACTGTAGATCCTTAGGAGGTTGTAAGACCTTCTTGGCCTTTTGAGATAAATAATACAGTATCTCAAGTCATTTATCTGAAAAATGGCAATAGTATTAACCTCTTGGAGTTCTTAAGGAAATTATTTGATTTCATGTATATAAAGCACTTAGATAGTACTTGGCACACAGTACTCAGGAGAAGTTAAAAGAAAAAATATAAAGCACACCATACATACTGTTAAATATTTCCCAAATCCTTTACAGCCGAAGATCTATCCTAAGGAGCAGAAGCATCAACGCAAGAGGTGAGAACAAGCATCTGTGACCTTCGTCTCAATTTTAAGATGTTTATCTAATGGTGTGAAGGTTCTCATTCTGTATCTTAATTCCTTCAGGGCTCTTGGTATCTTGTATCATGGAGTCCTGAGTCATTAGCAATGGGAAAATCCCCAAGATAGAGCTAGGTGCTCTGCTCATCCATACACCAGGTTATTATCTCCCCAACAGACAACTTAGATAAACACCCAAGTGACATGAATCATAAAAAAAAAATCACAGCTCAAATGGTATCTCAGACAAAAGCAGACCAAAGTAAAAGAGAACACAAGATGTTGAAGAGTGACAAGAGCCCTGCCCGGAAGAACAAACAGAAAGACAACATGGGCCACCCTGAGCTAACCAAAGACTTGAATGGGCTGGGCACAATCTTGTTTAAAGATCTCACTTTTTAACCCTCCCTAGGATAGGATATTGACTGAATGAACTTAACAAGCACTTGGGCTCATAATATGAATTCCTGACACTCCATAAGCACTGACTCAAGGTGGCTGGCACCCCCACTGACTCCACCTTAACCCACAAGGCAGCAGATGGTTCCAAAAGAGACTTTCTGGAGAACTGCAGGCAGAAGCTAACTGCAGGGTAGTACAGGAGCCAAAGTATTGGGTTCCAATACTTTGGATTCCAGCTGGTGCTTTCTAATGTATCAATACGCTTGATGATAAATAAGTATCCATCTTCCAACAATTTAGGGCATGTAATTTTTTCCTTAAGTATCTATAAAATTTTGCTCCAGCTCCATTATCATTTGGATTTTAGTTTACTTCTATACTGGTGGTTTTTCTTTGGTTCTACATTTTTCTCATGTGTGCTGTGAACACACACAGTGGTCTTCAAAACAGAGCATTTGATATTTCCCTGTGCTTAACTTTCCAGGAAGATGTCACAATTGCCCCTTCACAGTAATCAAAGGGTACTTCTATCTCTTCCTCTGAAAAATCACAGTTCTCAGGTGGGGAGGCAAAGGGAAATGGTACATCTTTCACATCCTTAGTTCAGTATTGAGAGTGAGAAAAGATGAAAGAAGATGAAAACAGACTTCAAAACACACAGAAAACTCCTGTCTTTACAAAGGAGGAAAATGGTGGCACTCAAAACACTACAGAGCAATGTAAGCAATATCTCCAACTCCTAAATAAAGACCTTTCACAAAAGAAATTTTATGTGACCTGAGACAATAAACCTCTATACAGTTCAGCAGTTGGTTTTATACCTAAAATAGTCAAGTTTTGCCTTCTCACACCCACAATTCTTGTACTTGAAACTTTTCAATACCCACTGTGTTCAAATTATTGTCACCCCCTAATTTCTTCTATCCCATTCAACTGAAAATTGAAGGTGAAGGTACCCTAAGTTAAGCTCTAACTTTCCTTCATAGCAGCCATTTAGACCAAGAGGGGCTGAAGTTTACGAACATTGTCTATTGAGAACTTTCTAGACTTAAGTGACAGATTTGCTATTCTGGGTAAGCAGAAACCAATGATGAATTTATGATATGTTTTGTCTTTTAATTAAGATGTTTTTAAAAATTGACAACTTAAATAAAAGCCTTGTAAAAGGGCAAAACAAGTATACACTAGACAGTTTTGGATCCGGAATGTGGAGCTCAGGCAACCCCAGGAGGAGCTAGGACCTGGTATCAGGCATGAGCACTAACTTGGAGTAAATGTCAGGGCAAAGCTGGTAGCAGGGAAGGACAGGTTGGACAGGTAGAGTTTAGTGTCTATAATATCTGGCAGCAGGACTGGTGATGATTGTCTTCAGAGAGGTAGTTGATAGGGTGAAGTTCCGGCAAGTAGAGGGTGCACTGCGATGGGGCATCTGGGACAGTGGTCAATGGCAGGTAAGACTGGCAATAAGGAGAGGGCCTCAGCTCCCGGACTGTTTCATAGTGATCTGATTTTAGTGACTGAAGGAAAGTGGAAGGAGCAAGTCATGGTTCCAATAAAAATGGCAACCATGACCAACCACCAACCACAACAGAGATTTGCTAAAAGACTACAGGGCGCCAGGCTTTGTACTTAACACATTATGAAAATCATCTCATTCATGAATTGCTAGCTGCAGTTTATAGGTGAGGGAACTGGTATTTCGATTACTCAGTCTTCCCAAATTCTCTCAGCTAGTAAGTGCCTGAGCCAGATTTATCCAAAAGCATATGTACTTGGCTCCAGAACTCTTGAGCACCATGCTTTATTCTACAGTGCCAGAAAGAATAGAGGTACAGAGAACTTGGGGAATGGGGAACACGGTTGCAGTCATAACATTTTGGTATACTATTTTGTGCTTATATGATTTATACATAAGAAAATTAGGGCCCTGACAGGTTAATTGACCTGTGAAAAATTACACTGCTAAAAAAATCTGTAACACTCTAGAATTTACAAAGTACTCTCATTTGGAGGCAAGGTCTTAGAATCAAGATAGAAACCTAGATATGAGACTCAGTGTTCAAGGATCCAACAGATCAGCAAGATTGACTTAAACATTAAATCACCCTAAAAAACACCTATAAAAATAGATAGGAGAAAAATTTTGAGACCCTGGATTAAGCAAAGAGCTCTTAGATATAATACCAAAAGCATGAACCATAAAAAAACAGTTAAATTTGGCCTCATCCAAAAAAAAAAAAAAAAAAAAAAAAACTTTTAATTTGAAAGACACTGTTAAGAGAATGAAAAAACAAGTCATACTAGAAGAATTTATTCACAAATCACATGTCTGGCAAAGGACTTGTATTCCTTTACAGAATATGTAAAGTACTCTCAAAATTCAACATTAAAAGAAAAAATACCCAACTTTACGAACGAGCAAAAAAATTTGAGTACACACGTCTCCAAAGGAAATATACAAATGGAAAACAAGTTCAACATCACTAGCCATTGGAAAAACAAAAATTAAAATTACAATCAGATAATACTACACACTGATTTGAATAGCTAAAAGCAAAAGAATTAACTATACCAAGTCTGGCAAAAAAGTGGAGCAACTGGAACTCTCACACACTGTTGGTGGGAATGTAAAATGGTCCAGATACTTTGGAAGACAGTTTGATTGTTTCTTATATAAATATACACTTGTTACATGACACAGAAATCCCACTTGTAAATATTTATACAAGAGAAACAAAAATTTAAGTTCCCAAAAACAGCTGTAAGCTAACATTTAAAAGCATTTTATTCATAATTGCTAAAGTACTGGAAACAATCAAAATGTCCCTCAATTGATAAAAACTGTTGTACACAGAGTCAGTGCAATACTACTCAGCAATTAAAAGGGTCGAACTACGGATACATGCAACAACATGAATGAATTCCAAATGCAAGATGCTTAATGAAAAAGCCAGACCCAGAAACCACATACTGGCTGATTTCATGTATGTGACATTATGGAAAAGGCAACAACCATCAGAGAACAGATCATCAGTTGCCAGGGGCTGGAATGAAAGAGGGTTTGATTACAAAGAGGCAACACAAGGAAATTTTTTTTTTTTTTTTTTTTTTTTTTTTTTTTGGTGATGAAACTTCCACATCTTGATTGTGGCAGTGGCCACAGATTCTATATATCAGCAAAACTTATAGCACTATACAGAAGGAAGGGAGGAAGGAAGGAAGGGAGGGAGGAAAGGGGGAAGGAGGGAAGGAAAGAAGGTTTGTTGTAAATTTAATAAATTTAAAAATAAAAAAAACTTTAAAAGGCGGTTATATATTTACCTTTGCACAATAAATTGTGTGTGTGTGTGTGTGTGTGTGTGTGTGTGTATGAAGAGAAAATGGGAAAGAGAGAATGAGAGAGAGAGAGAGATTTTGCCAAAAGATGGATCTTATATGAAGGCATGGGAGGCATGGACCTTTCCCCAGAGAGTGTCTCTCACAGAGCAGTCCAAAAAGTATTTGTAAGTTGAAATGAATAACCAAAAGAATAGCAGAGTGTACAAGTTACCTCAAACTAACTTCATTTGCAAACTATAAATACCACAATTAAACCATTAATGTCATTCTTAATTGTCTCAGTAATGATTCAGATCAAGATCTTGAACTTTTACCACTGTATATACACAAAACTTGGAAAAGTACATAAAAGCAACAAAGTCAATTCAATTAATTTCTTAGCATACCTAAAATTCAGGATGGACAATGAAAATTTTTGTTGTCACTTGAACTTATAAAGTAGCAATTTATAAAGCATAACAGTGGAAAAGAAGAAAAAGACATATTGTGTATGATTATGATTTTCTGGACATGTTAGAATTCATCTTTATTATAATTGTCAGATATATAACATAGAACATTACTTTAGAACAATGTGGGCACATGAAAGTATATCAAATGAATAATATTTCACATGCTGAGTCCATTTTATATTTTGGTTTTAATCTAAATTTTTGTAGAATGATTCAATGCTACTTTAAAAAATAAACTGTAAAGAATACAAATTATAGTCATTATCATGATTTGTTTTAAAAACAGGCCATTACACCTTAAGTTTCATCTGAAGGAAATCAACTACAATTGAAAAAGCAAAAGAAAGTATTGAGAAAACAATCGAAGTGTGATATTAGTAGATATATTTTATTTCTGAATATAGATAAATGTCAAATGAATAATCTTTTTAAAGTATAAACTTTTATGGGATTATTTCAATTTAAAAAAACAGCCTCAGCTGTTAGCACAAAGTCTAACAGCATTTATTGACATGCACTGAGTTGGAAAAATAAGATACTATAGTGAAATGGAAAGTGCACACATTTGATTCAATTTGAAGACAGCTGTATATTGCCCAAGCTAACCTTTGTTTTGTAGAAAGAAAGAATCAGATTAACAATGAAGCCACTTCCCAATCTCAGAAAGTGAAGCAGAAAATGAAATTTAAGAAAAAGAAACTGTCTTACTTTGCAATTATCTACCTTCAGCTTTAATTTTGCCTTGCAACACACAGTTTAATTTTCAAGATATACAATGCAATCTCACTTATTAATACTTGTGTTGCTATTTCTTTTGGTAGCAACTTGACATATGGGGCTACCTGCACAGTGCAGCAACAAGGATATGGGACTTAAATCCAACACATTTTTTTTGCCCAGAATAATTAGTTCAGTGTTTGCCCCTGAGCCAGCAATGCATTTTATGGTGATTACTTTCCTAGGAGTCCAACAGATATTTCCAGTAAGAATGGATCAAACAAAAGTTATATTAACTTATCCCTAATAAAGCCTTTAAATATTTGGAGAAAATGTTAATCTTTGTGTCACACATCCAAGATGATGATAAATTATTCACAATAAATTGATTGCAGTAGATGCCACAAAATAAAGACAATTTTCCTCCAATAAAAGCTCATCTAACCAGATTTACTTATCTTCTCATCCTTTTCTATAAAAGCATTTGATGGCCATGTATCCAGACTGTGACAAGATGCTGAATTTATGGAAAATCACAGATAATTCATTTTTGTATATTTAGCACCTCGCACAGTGACTGGCCCACGCTACATACTCAGTAAAAGTACTAAACTGGCTGGAAATGTGAGTGAATTCTGTGTAACAAGAACTGAACAAAATTATGCTCTTAGGACATTATGCTGGAGTCAATTTTAAATAAAATAGGATGGGGTGGAGTGGGAATATTCTCGTATATTGCATGTGTGAGTAAATATTTATACATATTTCCTGATGGCAATTTAACAAGATTTTTTAAAAGACTTAAAAATGTGCATACACTTTGATCTAACATTCTCTTTTCCAGAAATTAATCCCAAGAAAAGTATTTAGGATGCACACAAAGATGTGCCTATCTTTTTAATAACAGTAAAAAGCTGGAAATTATCTTCTAAATATATAATAAAAATGAAATGGTTAAGTAAATGATGACAATCACACATCGAAATATTTTTCAGACCATAAAAAAGAATGCTATCTTTTAAGGGAAACTTGCTCATTATTTATTAAGTTATAATTTTAATTTAAGCTGGAATGTATAGTGTAATCCCATTTTTGGTGCAAATGTATGCATATGCATCTACAGACAGAAAAGTGATACACACTAAGTTGTTCTTTACGGTTATCTCTGGATGGGGCATTTAATTTTCTTTTTCCTATCTGAATTTTATAATTTTCAACAGTGGACCTGTATTTTTATGGAAATAAAAAAATGCAAATAAGAACGTGAAAAAAAGATGCTTGGAATGAGACACTGACAAGGCCACTCACTGTCAGCCCCTCTTCTGAGTAACCTGAGTGATGGCTGCTCCTTTACCAGTGTTACTTCTAGCACTGCTTTAATCCTCTCACTTATTGGATAAAATGGATTAAGAAATCGAGTCATCCAGCTGTCCCTATTTCTTGATAACATCAAGTCCAGAATGAGTTTCCATTTTATAATCCATCCTTAGAATCATCAGCACAAGAAGTCCAAACACTGTAAGAAGGTCCTCCCAAGACTCCCTTCCTGAAATGCTTTCATCTCTGCACTCGCAGGCATTCTCAGACCCTGCTGCACCAGGTAATTAAACCCAGCTTTGGGACTATGGGTGTGTTCCTGGTGGTTTTAGGTGGTTTCTGGCATTGTGATGATGATGGTGGTGAAATTGATGTCGGTGATGCTGGTAGTGGTGGTGGCAGTGACTTGATGGTGTTGATAGTGGTGGTGGATGGCTGTGATGGTGATGGGGTAGGGTGGTAATAGACGTGGCGGGGCCAGTGTTTAACGCTGGTAGCATCAGGACCCCAGGAAACAAAGGAAAAATGTTCTTTTCTACATATTTCAACAATTTAACAATAAATTCTATTACTCCCAGCACAGTAAAGGCAATAAAGTGAAGTAAAAAGAAAATATTTTGGGAGTCAGAAGCTACAGGTTTGAGTCTTGGCTTTGCCACTAGGTTTGTTACTTTAAGCTAATCATTCAACCTCTCTGTACCTCACCTAATTCATCTACAAAATGAAGTTTACTTGGTTAACTCCTAAAGTAACTTCTCACACTATGTAGCTTCGCTTGTGTGCTCTTTCCAAGCTATCAGAGTCACAGGCCTAGACCAGATCACATAGAGTCTAGGTCCACTGCCTGTTTTTTGTAAGTAAAGTTTTATTGGCAGACACCCACATATGTTACATACTGTCTATGGCTGCTTCACCTTACAATGAAACATAACGGTTGAGTGATCACAACAGAAACTGTATGGCCCACAAAGCCTAAAGTATTAATTACTGACCCTTTGCAGAAAAAGCTTGCTGACCTCTGGTTTAGACATACGTTAAATAGGAGTTTGGCATGCTTAAGACATAACTTATTAGCAGAAGGTACATTTCACAAAGTAGAGATTTTAGTCTACTTTGCTCATTAATGTATCCCAAGTGCCTATGAAAGTGCCTAGCACCTAGTTGATGCTGAATAAGTATTTATTAAATGAATGAGCACATGAGAATGAATGAATGAACACATCATAGCCTCTGCAAGCCTAAAATACCTATTCATCAGTACTCTTCTTGCCATGGTATGGTTTTTATTTTCTGTGGAATTTAAAATATATTCTGATAAAGGAAGTCTATATGTAATATCCATCTGCAGTGTTGTCATATAACTTGCCCAACTGTATATAGTTGCAACTGCACAACAGGGAAGTGAACAAGAGGAAGTGAATGTCAGCATGAATCTCAAATACAGTAGCAGCACACAATATCTGATCCCAGCATGGATTAATAAAAGTAGACTCTCATATTTCTGGAAAAATACTCCTCTTTGATTCAGATGGTAAAAGAATCAAGTAAAAATGGAAACAAGTCACCAAATATAATCTGAGTATGAGTATCCTTTGTTTTCAGATTTCTAAAAATAAAGTATGCTGATCTTTCGTGTGTTTTGTGTCAGCTTCCAGAACAAAAGTCATCAGCAATGAACCCAAAGTCAGAAACTTAGGTTTATGTAGCTTGCTTTATATATATATATATATATATATATATATATATATATATATATACACACTGACACACCCAGTAAACTTTTACTTTCAGAAAAATGTATTCTTTTGTTTACTTAATTGTATCCATTGTGTTGCACATAGGTTTTTTGTTTTTCTTTGTTTACTTTGCACATCATCAGAGTCAGTGGTGATGATAAATAGCTACTGAATAAAGAGCACAGCCTTTGAAAACACAGACCTGGTTCAAATTTCCAGCTCCATAAACTTACTAGCTCTGTTGCTGTAGGTAAGTTACTTAACCTCACTATGCCTCAGTTTCCTCATTTTTTGAATGCAGATAATAAAATTCACTTTATATAATTGTTTAGAGCAATAAATAATATAACAAACATAAAGGGCCTAATACCTTTCCCTACACACAGTCTGCACTGAATAATGGCAGTGATTATGATATCTACCTTGATTGTATTATATATTTAAATGATATTATTGTCACATATTACATAATTACATTGCAGTATTTATAGTGTGTCTACGAGAACCTTGATTGCAAATGGCAAGGACAAATGTTTTAAAGTACCATCTGATTTGAGTCATTTTTTACTTTAGAGTTTAATTTTAATCTTTTATAGGGTCAGCAACACACAAAACGTTTTTCCAATTATGAGTCTATTTTTTCTTTGAAAAGAAAGCCTATTGCATTGTTTCACCAGTATTCTTCCCAGACAGTAATACCAGAGAGGTTTGTTGTTCCTCCCTCCTAAAGAGGTCATAAAGGGTCAGCAATGCTTCAGGAACTTGCCTAAATAAGCCACTTATTCCCAGCTGGGCATAGGAAAGTGCTTACATGAGGACACAGCAAATAAGCACTGACTGCTGATATAATTAAAGAATACAGAAAATGTTTTTTTATTTCATTAAAAAGCATACTGTAAAATTCTGACTGTGTACACAGTGCTATTCAGAAGATAATTCTCTTTATCAGTATAAAAACTACCACCATCATCTTGGAATTACAAACCATTTCAAAATTTCATTCCAAAAATATCTGAGTGTCTACTATGGGTATAAGATTGTATTAAGTGTAGTGGTAGATATAAGGATAAATAATGTAAACTTCTGGAAGGTTAGCTGGAAGGTTTTCTGTTTCTACTCTTTAACACTGGATTCAGCTTGATTGCCACAAGCTACAGTTTGCCTATTGTTCTCTATTTATGTTTTAAATGTGTCTATAAATAGCCTTGGGTATGTCTCAGCAACTATCTCAAAAACATTTGGTGGTGTTAACTTACTGATTTGAGTTCCTTAGAAGACTTGAGATAGCTAAAAAAATTTTAAGCTCTCATGTGAATTCAAGAAAAATGCTCAATCCTTATTCCTGTGCCTAAATTAGTTACATTCTTTCTGATCCATTCTATATTGCCAATGTTGTTAAGGGAATTGTATAGTAAATGGCAGTGCAGAAGAATTTGTTATAGACCAAAAGAAATTTTAAGAATATAACAGAATTGTGGAATTTGGGAGAAAGCAGATGATACATACAATACATACAGTTTTCCAGGTTAAAATTTACTTTGAATTCTGGAAGGAACACAAAACACTTTCCTTCTCCCACCCTCCTGAACCCACCAATAAACTCTGAACCTGAAAGAAACAGTAATAGTGATCAAGATTAAAAACACATTATTGGACTAAAGTGCTGATGCTAATGAGATAAACTTTTCTTCTTTGGAGAGAAGACATTTAAATCATTTTAATTCAGGTAGCTTGTTCCCCTGGGATTTGTCCTCGTTTTGGACTCATCTTGATTCTCTTAAATTTGTTAGATGGGCCTGGTCTACTTTCTGCTCAGAAGAGGCTCCATCTTCAAAAGGTGTTTAGACCAACTACCAAGGCCCTAGGGAAGAAACATTCCCATGTTTCCTTAAAGAGATTTTCCTTGAAATTTTCATCTTGATTGTTCTCACCATCAGAGTGATAAGACCAAGAAGACTGAGCTTAGGATATAGGCATTGGAGAAAATACACAAGTCCTCTTAGGACTCCAGTCCTTTTTTTTTCTTAAAACCTTTAATTTTTTACTTGAGGCCAACCACATTATGATAATCTGCTTTACTCAAAGTCTACTGATTTAAATGTTAAACTCATCTAAAAAATACCTTCATAGCACATCTAGGTACCCTGGCTTCACTAGGTTGACACATAAAATTAACCATCATACATGTCCATATAATTAGCCTCATTAGAGTTTTAAACTGTATACTTAGCCTTTTCTAAACTGCAGATATGTAGAGAAGTCCCTTATTTTTACATAAGCTGATAAAAATTGGATAGCCTTATTTGGTGTCTCATCAAAAAAAAAACATGCATTCAGTAACAATGAAAGAAAATCACTGAAAAAATATTTATTAATATGTCTGGAAAAGGCAGCAAAGGGAAACTATATTCAAAACACACAGCAATGGTTTTAAACACAGTTTCCCAATTCTTTTATTTTCATTCTCTAACCTAGTATCATAGCTACTACCCACAGTTTCTGGTCTCTAGCTTCTAGGCTCAGGTATTTAAAATCCTCAAAAAATCTTAAAACTCAAGTTTCCCTGCTTCTTTCTTTTTCCCTCTCTCTCTTTCTTTCCATTCTTTCACGTTTCCAGAAGTAGTCTGTTATGGCCTACATGTTTATGTCCCTCAAAATCCATATGTTATAATCTCAACCTCCAATGTGATGATGATATTAGAAGGTAGGGCCTATAGGAGTGATTAGATCACAAGGGTGATGAATGGAATTAGTCTTGTAAGGGGCTAAAGAGACCAGAGTTTTCCTCTTTCACCATGTGAGGACACAGCCAGAAGACAGTTGTCTGTGAACCAAGAAGCAGGCTCTCACAGACACCAAATCTGTTCGTGCTTTGATCTTGGACTTCCCAGCCTCCAGAATTGTGAGAAATAAATTTCTATTGTTTATAAGCCACCCACCTATGGTATTTTGTTACAGCAGCCTGAACTGACTACAACATAGTCTTTGTTCCCCCTATTATCTATCTTTATAACTCATCCTTTTTGCCTTTAGCAATGCTCTGCTTCATCCATTACTCTGGTCAGCATGTGAAAGGTCTGAGAACCTGGCTGACATATACAGGAGAAGACAAAAAGAAGAGGAGAGAGGTTTTAACACTCAAATATTAACTATTTTTTAAATCTTCATTATATCTGGATTTTTAAAATTCCAATATTATTGTTATATCCAGGAGTGGGCAGACTTTTCCTTAGGTACATACTAGTCAAATTTTATCAAAACCCACCCAACAGACCACCAGACTTCATCTTCATCTATCATCCACTTCTCACAATTTATGAAGAGCAGAAATAGAGAACTTCTTACAATCCCTGAACACATTATATATTTCCTGATTTCTATGCTTTTACATGCTATGTGTTTGGTTTTAATAAGCTCCCCTTTCTCATCTGCCTTGGTAACTATCCATGCATAATTTAACACCCAGATCAAATATTTCTTTCTGAAACCTTCACAAGCCCTTAGTCCTCTTAGGCCAAGTTTCTTTCTCCTCTCTGGTTTCATTATACTGTGAACACACCACAAACAGTGCTTTTCATATTATATTGAACTACTGCTTTATAAGTCTGTCTAATCAGATGGAATTACTTAAAAGCTAGACCCCTATTTTCTAATAGACCCCTATTAGTTTCTACTGCACAGCAAAGTGAATCAGCTATACATATATACATATATATCCCTCTTTTTTGGATTTTCTTCCCATTTAGGTCACCACAGAGCACTGAGTAGAGTTCCCTGTGCTATACAGTAGGTTCTCATTAGTTATCTATTTTATACATAGTATCAATAGTGTATATACATCAATCCTAATCTCCCAGTTCATCCCACCCCACCCCCACTTTCCCCCTTGGTATCCATACATTTGTTCTCTAAGTCTGTGTCTTTAATTCTGCTTTGTAAATAAGATCATCTATACCAATTTTTTCAGATTCCACATATATGCGTTTATACAGAACTACCATGTGACCCAGCAATCCTACTACTGGGCATATACCCAGAGAATACCATAATTCAAAAAGACACATACACTCCAAAGTTCATTGCAGCACTATTTACAATAGCCAGGACATGGGAATAACCTAGGAACCTAGTTCTAACGAAGAAACTAATGGGTCACTGTGGTTCACTAACTCACATGTCCTGGACTGTGGCATCTCAGATGACCAACCCCAAAGGAAAGCAAATCTTTCTTCCCAAACATCCACAGATTAATTCCCCTATGAGTCATAGGCTCATCAACAAATTTACCACTAAGCCAAGTACTATGATTAGCTCAACCCAAGTCAAATACTTATCACCATGGGCTCCCAGGACGTTGGCTTCATGACCATTGCCTCACCAGGACCAAAAAGTGAGAGGGGGCAGCTATGCAGAGAGGGTATGCTGATACTAAGAGAAAGAGGGGATCTGGCTATGTGATAGGCCGTGGAAAACCAGAGCAGCTACAGCTTGCTTCTCTGGAATTTAGCACAGTGCTTAGCACTGATAAGTGCTAAATAAATATTGAGTTAATAAATAAACACTAGTTGTTCTCCTCTGTCCTACTAATGCTCTCAGGATCTAAAAACAGATTTACCAACACATTGCATTTCCAAAGACAATTACCCACAGTAATTAACCTCAGATTTCACATTAAATTCTGATACTTCATGAACCACCTGTTCCTCAGATATTTCCAACTTATGACTGAAAATCTAATAGTAATGCCACTTAAATTTATTTATTATTTAGAAATTCTATAATCACTAAGCCTTCTCAAGATTTAAATATACATTAACATATATATATTTATATTTATGCACACACTTATACATACACACACACTTATATGCAGGTATAAAAAGAGGTCTTTCTCATATCAGAGAAATAAGTCTTAATGTAGAGTCACCAGGCTATAAACTTGATGAAATTCGTTTTTCAATCTGCCTGACAACAATCTACTAAAAATGTTCTTTTATTTTATTCCATACATATAACAAACAAGTGTTTTATCAGGAAAAACTCAAGTTTAAATAATAGGTTCCTGGGCTTCCCTGGTGGCCCAGTGGTTAAGAATCCACCTGCCAATGCAAGGGACACGGGTTTGATCCCTGGTCCAGGAAGATCCCACATGCTGCAGAGCAACTAAGCCCATGCGCCACAACAACTGAGGCCCCGAACCACAACTACTGAGCCCACATCCCACAACTACTGAAGCCCACATCCCACAACTACTGAAGCCCATGCACCTAGAGCCCGTGCTCCACAACAAGAGAAGCCACCACAATGAGAAGCATGCACACCACAATGAAGAGTAGCCCCCACTCACTGCAACTAGAGAAAGCCTGCGTGGAGCAACAAAGACCCAATGCAGCCAAAAACAAACAAACAAACAAACAAACAAATAAATATATATATTTATATATATATATATATATTTTTTTTTTTTTTTAAAAGAATAGGTTCCTCCAGTTTGGGATAGTTTAGGCTATGGCTTTGTCTCAAAAAGAAAGAAGTGAGATGAAAACAAAAGAACAATTGAATAATAGATAACAAAGTAAAGGTAAACTTTCATGGCCCTTTTTTCAGATGCTATGTTTAGATCAGTCTTTTATTATTGAGGGACACTGTCTTTAGCAATCAAGTTTCAGGGCAATCAAAAACATCCTTAAAGGTGCAATCTTTATGTTTTTAAAAGCTCTAATTAAAATAAGTCATTTTCTTTAACTTTGTTTCTATCAAAGAAAGCATTAACTTTAAAATATACTCTCATTTTTAATAAAAACACAGGATTGACACATAATCAGTGCAAATAAAAGCATAATCCCTCACAGTAACACTTCATAGTCTCTCATTATCCTTTCATTATTTCTTACCCTTGTAGTTATTCTCAGCAGCATCAGAAACCCAGAAATTATGCAGAGCAGATATTTTGTCCAAACTTGTCAAAAATAAGCAACAGACACAGTTATTTACAAATAAAACCATTACTGAATCTGCAGGAGCCAAATGAGCTATACAAGGTGTTAATTAATTTTACATTTCCAATATCTCAGTCATATTTCCTTGGAAGTGGACACCTACATGAAGAAAAGAAATATAGCCTGCATGTAGCTACTAGGTACAAAAAATTCTGAATATACAAATGCAAAATTTTTATTGGATAACATTTATATTTTCCATTAGCATCTGGCTCCTTTTCCAATAAAGTTCAGTATTTGTGACAGCCTTTCTTTCAGAAATGTGAAGGCTTCCTTGCCGCAAGCATTTCAAATGTTCAGAAATACCAACTGTGATTCAAATGATTTATAAGGTCATCACTCAAGAAAAGCCATGTATACTGAATTTCCAAGTAGTCAAATGGAAGGAAAATGTTAGGAGGTGCATGTGTGTGTGCGTGCACGCATGTGCATGCATACATACACTTGGGGAAGAAGCTTCTAGAATGGATAGTGAGACAAAGCAGTAAAAAAAAAAAAAATAGAAGTGAAACATATAATATAAAACAGAGCTCTCCGGACTTCCCTGGCAGTCCAGTGGTTAGGATTTCCCCTTCTAGTGAGGGAGGTGCAGGTTGGGGAGCTGGGATACCACATGCCTCACGGCCAAAATACCAAAACAGAAGTAATATTGTAACAAATTCAATAAAGACTTTTAAAATGGTGCACATCAAAAAAAAATCTTAAAAAAAATAAAACAGAGCTCTCAGTTCCTTGATATTTCCTTAGCCTTCCATAGCATCCAGCACACCAGCTTACACATAGTAGGTGCCCAACAACAATTTATTTGAATTGATTTGACAGAGAATAAGTAAATTTGGGTCAGTATGTAGAGTAAAATACCTATAACTAAAGTCTCCCTTCAAAAAAGGCCAACTTGATCTAGTTTATTCTTAATTATACTACCAAGAAATATTTATTTAGTGTTTACTATCGACCAGAGAGTGGGACAGATGCTTTATATGGCTGATCTGATTCAAACCCTAAAGCCATCCTGGGTAACAGCTGCTATTACTGTAATAATTCTCATATGATGAGGGATGGGAAGAACCAGGTTCTGAGGAACTCTCACTTTATATGCCTTCCTCTTAGAATGCTCTTTTTCACTGGTTCTTACATGGCTGTCTCCTTCTCCTCTGTCCAATCTCAGCTTAAATGTCACCCCCTCACAAGGGCCTTCTCTGAGCCCCACATAGTTATACTCCAACCCATTTTCCTCACAGCATTTTCCTCACATGCTATCATTGGGTTTATTTATTTATTCATAATCTGCCTTCCCCATTAGCATAGTCATTCCATGCTGGTGGTGAATGACAAGAAGAAATCATATATATATATATATATAAATCATATGTTTAATATATTTAATGTATATTTAATATAAATTTATTGAATTAATAAATATTTCAAATATCACAGAGCTAATAAGAGTGGAGAAGCAATTCTAACACATAATTACTTGACTCCATACCTAAGGTGCCGGATTCCCAGCAACAGCATTTATTAATTTATTTTTAAAGTATTCATTCTGTCCTTTTTTATTGAGCGACTACCACATTCCAATCACTTTTCAGAGCAGTGAGAAAACTATGAATGAGGTGAGAAAAGAACCTGAACCACTTACCGCATAGTGGATATAAAAGACAAACAGGCAGTTACTGAGTGGTAAGAGCCATAACCAGGAATAAGTGAAAGACAGGTGACTGATTATGGAGACAGGGAGTGGTTAAGAGAGATTTCCCAGAGGAAATGATGTCTAAAAACAAGTGAAAGGAAAGTAGAAGTCAACCACTTGAGGGCGCACCTAGTAGCAGTGTGGAGGAGAGAATAATGGAAGAATTTTGCAAGCAGAAGGAATAACATGGGCTGAGTCTTAGAGGTTGCCAAGGAAAGCAATAGCGGGAAATAAGGCAGGTAGATAAGGGCCAGGTCATGAAGGTAGTTGTAAATGAATAAGGTAATTAGGAAATTAGGCTAAGAAAAATGGGACACTTTAAAGATGGTGGCATAACTATATTATAATGGCTTTAGGGGGTAGAGAGCTTTAGATGGAGCCTGGATGCACTGAGACCTATTGCAGTAGTCTTGTTTAGAAATAGTAGTCAATTATAGATGGGTAATAGCAGGAGGAACAGAAAAAATAAGCACATTTGAGAAAGACTGTGGAGATATTTAGAAGGGAGAATCAACAGGACTTGATAGATTTTATGTAAGAAATGAGGAGGAAAGGAAAAAGTGAAGATAACTTCCAGGTTTATGACTTGAGCAACCAGCTGCCAATACTGAAACAGGAAAAATAGAAGGATAAAACACTAAATTCCCCTAGAGCAATAGAATAGGCAATAGGGCAATGGTGGTGCAGAAAGCAATGAGGGCATGTGGAGTTGGAGACCTCTCTTAGACCTCCAAATTGAGGGATACAGGCCTAGAGTTCAAGAATAAGTTCTGGAGCTATAGATTTTTGTCTTCATCAGTATCTAGATGCTTATTGAAGACACGTGAGGGATGAGGTGGTCCAAGGAAGGCATGTAGAATGAGATGGTCTGAGAAACAAGATTCAAGGGAAATGTGGAGAAATGGGAACTTTAAAAAGGACTAAGAAGAACCATTCAGAGGATGGGGAGAAAACTAAAAGATGTCACAGATGACAAGAAGATTCTAGAATGAGAGGAGTCCAACATGCCCAAAGGAGCATGTGGTTAGAATGTAGACCCAACACTGATAAAAATAAGGCAGAGGTAAGCACCAGTGATGTCCTAGGATTGAAAGGCCAGTGAGATGGAGCCAGAATGGTGACAGGACATGGAATGGAGATGGTAACTGTGAGTCTAGTGCTTAAGATGCTTCTGGGTGTCCATGGATGACAATGATGCAGAGACCAGAGAGTATGACCAGAGGCATGAGACTCACAGGGCAGTAGTTTTTCACCCGAGTGAGGAGTAATGGTGTGCACAGCAATGTGCAAGGAAGGTTAGTAAACCTGCCACCCAATCTACAAACACTCAGTCGGCCTCAGAAAACTGTTTCTGACCCATGAAACTACACAACGCCTTGTTTCATCACAAGACATGATTTATTCAACTTCAGAACTTATGTAATGTTCTGAAAATTTTGTATGTTTTTTATATCAGGAAAATATATATATGCTTACTACTTAAAATATTTTATTTTAAAATTCTCCAGGACTTCCCAGGTGGTGCAGTCGTTAGGAATCCGCCTGCCAATGCAGGGGACACGGGTTCAAGCCCTCATCCAGGAAGATCCCACATGCTGCAGAGCAACGAAGCCCGTGCACCACTACTACTGAGCCTGAGCTCTAGAGCCTGTGAACCACAACTACTGAGCCCGCGTGCCACAGCTACTGAAGCCCACGTGACTAGAGCCTGTGCTCTGCAACAAGAGAACCCACCACAATGAGAAGCCTGCTCACCACAAAGAAGAGTAGCCCCTGCTCACTGCAACTAGAGAAAGCCCACGCAGCAACAAAGACCCAATGCAGCCAAAAATAAGGAATGAAAGAAAAAGAAAAAGCGTTGAAAAACATCTCCCACACATCTGAATGCTCCAAATAAGAACAGTTATAATTGGATGTCTTCACAGTTAATCATCTAGATTTTGAAAGAGAATATCACACTAGCTCTAATTTATGGAATTACTGGAAACCTAAATAGTAAACAAATTTATATTTTAATTGATTTCCACCTCTTAGAGTTCTGAATGTGTCTCACTGCTTTCCACCATACCCAATTCATTAATTAGATCCTGACAAATAAAAGGGCATTTTCCCTGGTCTCAGCAGGTTTCCTTAAAAATATTCTGATACTCAATAGCTTGTTTCTTTTTGTTGCTGAGTAGTATTCCATGGTATGAATATATCACAGTTTCATTAACCATTCATCCATTGAAGAACATCTGGGTTGTTTCCAATTTGGGGCTGTTACAAATGAAGCTGCTGTAAACATTCACGGAAAAAAAAATACTCTGATACTGAAGATGGGATTCATAACAGCACTTGAGTCCACTGAGTGAGAATGCATCTTACAAATGATAAAGGTCTCAACTTCCTAACCTTTCACACAGATTTATTTATCTTTTCATGGACTAACACCCATTCATCTTTCAATCAAAACCTTTAAAAGAGAATTTTGTTTTAACCTTAGATGATCCATGTTATTAATCAACTGTCTTAAATTATCTGTTTAGGAGTTGACTTTTCCACACTACCCTTTTTAACCATGATCTTCATAAACACAATTTTAACTAAATTTGCTTTTATGTTTGTATAAGGTAAAAAATTGCAAGGTCACAAATTTTTCTTCAGAATCTCAGATAAAAACAGTAAGATTAACTCACATACATTAAAACAAAGCTTATAGTTACAACTTACAACATATGAATGAGTTACTTTGCCCACCACACTCCCATGGCAAGAGGAAATAGGCATTTGGATTAGGAAGTTCCAAAAACAGAAAGAAAGAAGCTCTCTCTAATACCTCACACATCAATTTTCTCCACAGTTCCCAAGACAAGAAACCCCACAGCTCAACACAAGAGTTTATTTGAATAAGGAATTTGCTCTCCACACATTTCTAAAATCCTCATTGTCAGATAATCATAGGCACATGTGAAAACCAATGGTGACTCCATACTCCTGTCTGAACCTAAATTAGGATCTTTTAAAACAAGCACCAATAGTAGACATTCTAGGATTCCAAAAACCTAGAGATGAGTCACACAGTTATTCTGCCATCTTTTATGGTTGCCTACCTCTAATTCTACCCCAACCTCCAACCCTTGTTTGGCCCTTGCTAATAGATAACTGTGTAATTCAGCCATGTGCCTAGTCCCAGAGGAGACAATGACTGCCCCCTGATCTCTAGCTTCTCTAGCATTTAGAGGTGCCCCCAAGATGCAGCTAGAGACAATGAGGCATAAATAAAAGTTTCCTTGAGGAATTCAGTAAATTTTTGCTTTCCTGGTGAAAGAGGATAGATTGGCTGCACTTCTTCTTTCTTCTGTCAAGATGAACACACTACCTGGCACACAAGCAGCCATCTTGTTGTCAAGACACAACAAGTATAGAAAGAAGGATGAAAGAAGGAGAGACAATTCTTGCACCGTCAGATGGCAGAGCAGAAGAGGAGAAAGCATCCAGGTCTCTGATGATAACCTGAGCAACTGAACCCATACCATAAAAACCCCATCTCTGGATGTTTTATGAAAAGGATAAATGTCTACTGATACAGGTCTTTCAGGTGGATTTTCTATTATTTGAAGCTAAATGCATTCACAAGTGGTGCAAATTTTATTATCTTCTCACATTTGTCACCTTGATTTTAGCACTCTACAGTTTTAGATTTTTTTTTCTATTTTTTCTTTTCAACTGTCTGAGCAAATTCACACCTTTCCTCACTCAACACCCTATGGAGGGCAGCACTGAGGATGGGTTCCTCCAGCTTTAAGGGCTGTCCTAGCCCTTTCCTTCCTCAGGGCATAAGTTACTGAGTGCAGTAAGGAGAGTCACAACTACCTACTTCATTTGAAGTGAGTTCTTTGGTCAGGCCCCACATGAAACATCCAGCTAGAACAATCTGGGAATAGATAATTCTTGTAGCAACTCTGAAAACATATGTTTCCTTCTTTGCAATAATGTAAAATGTATCTTTCATGGAAGGGTACACACAAATATTTGTATAGCTTATTAAAAAGAATAATTAATGGAACCACTATAAATTTTTTTTTCCAAGAGAGAAGAAAAATCATTACCTATAAGTTCAGAGTTAGAAGGAGCCTCCACTCTCTGAAGGAGAATTTGATCAAAGAAGTAAGAGCAGTCTCTCCCGTGATGGGGTCAAAAAGAAGAGCCATATTGTTGGGGGAATTGGCTTCATCAAGGCAAGAGGTAAAAAGCAACGTTCAGACGTTCCAGAGACTTTGCAGACAGTTCAGAATGAAAGGGAGCAGCGCAGGGGAACAGTGTGACAGGAGAGAGCATCACAGAGCAGGACACCTTCAGCTTAGATTAGGGTGTGAGGTCGTTGATTCACAGCTTCCAAGAAGCCATTTGAGGTCTCAGGGCTTTGACAGCCTGTAAGTGCCGTGCTCAGGGGCATGAACGGAGGCCCTCCTTCTCTGTAGGAGTCATGAAAGCCCTGTGGGAAATCTTAAAATGGAATATGATTATCTCTCTTGTATCCCCCAGTGCCTAGTAAACACGCAATCATTGTGGTAAACTGAAATGAACTTTCTTTAGAGACAAAGCCCTTCAAGTTTATATTGTTTCTATGGTACCCTTATGTCACTTTCCCACGGTGAAACAGCTTTATAAGTGTTATGACCTAGTTTTGTTTTCTCCCCACCAGACAGGTGCCTATGTAGCATGTCTGCTACTGAGAATGGAAAGTAGTGCCATCCAGATAAGTGTCAAATATCTTCATTATTTTATTCAATTTATTCATCCATTCATTTTAACATTTACTAGGCTTTTAACTACATAAAAACAAAGAATAAAACAAAAGTGAACACTATTCCACCATCTAGATAGCAATGGAGGAAAATTCAAAGGTATCAAATGAAATTAGAATGTTTCCTCCCTCTCCTCTCTTGCTAACGTTAATCATTGTGAACAGCTTAGACCATACTCACCCTCCCAAAAAAACAATAATTTGCTGTACATCTAGCTAGGTTCTTGAGATTTACCTAGAGAATGCCAACTTGCTCATCAGCTTTCTAAAGTAAGTACATGCACCCTCAACCGATAACTCCAAATACAAGCATTTCAAGACCTCATGGGACAATACAGCAATCCCAAATTATCCATGTCCTTGAAACTTTGGTTGAACAAAGGGATATTTGTTTGGAGGAGGTAAAATGCATTACCATGTTTGCACAATCTTAATTTCTATGTTTACATCAAGCAAGACATGAGGTGATTACAGATTTGAGCTTTTTTATTGCCTTAACCATTCACTAAATCATTTTCATCTAGTTGCTTTGTAATCTCACGAGGTCAATGTATATCTTAGTGCTAAAGGAAATAGTTATCTTTTATTTTATCTATCTTTTTATCTTATCTATCTTTTTATTTGTTTTGAATACTACCCACTAAATCACTCAGCATTCCTCATATAAAGAACTGAGAAATACATTTTCTAACTTAATGCTGGGAGAAACATGACTTCCCCTAAGCAAATGGTAGACATCCTCTTTTTTGATAACAAGAATTGTGCTACTGACTGTATCTTTCCAAATTTACTTCTAAGAAACCGAGAGCTAAATCTAAAGGCAATTTATAACAACCTTATAAATCCTTATTACTTGCATATGCACGTTCTTTTTTCCCTTGACTTGATTTTCTACTTTTATTTTATGTTTTCTCTGGACTTGCCTTTATTATTTCTGCACTAACATTATTTTATTTATGTTCTTATTGCAAATGGCTTTAGTTCCTCCAAAAAATATATAAATAAATAAATAAATAATAAAGCTACAAAATTATATAGATCAGTAGACAAGGATAAATGAACGATAAAACACTGTTTCCCCCACTGAAGTCTATTCTGAGTTTTCTATGTTCTTCTTTCCATCTGCCAATTCTCTACCCTCTCACTGCAGTGGAAGCCAACTAAAAATCCCCAAGCTAAGAAAATAAGATTTTTCCCTCATATAAGTAGCCCTGCTCAGAGTACTCCATTCTACATTTACAAATAAAATTTCCACTCAAAGAGGACATGGCTCTTGATAAAGTCAAGGAGGAACTTTTGGCAATTTGGCCAAAGTTGTTAGATCATGCCAAAAGAGTTAGCAAAATGAAGTTTAAGGGTGAGTTGCTGGGGCCAATCCAGGCTCTGAATAAGCCATGGCACACAGCTCCTGCCAGATGGACAGGGATCATGAAGGTGGTGGAGGATCCAGTGGATCAGGTCAGGACAGAGATCACCTGGCAGGGAAATGGGACACCCAGGCAGTGTGACTGAGTAACAGGAAATATGGGAGAGAACTAGAATTAGGAGAATCTGTCCAGGAAAATATATAGGCAGTTACTGTACAATCATAGCCAAAATTAACTTAATTACAAAGCTTTGAGTTAGAAGCCAATTCTCAATCTTGTGAAGTAGCACAGCACAGTGAAAAGGCAAGCCTGGGTTTGTTTCCCTACTCTGCCACTCACTAGATGTGAAATACTGAATCTGTCTCAACCTCTCTGATCTCATTATCTTATTTGTAAAAATGTAAATAACAATAATACATATTTACAGGTTATGTAAGGATTTTATCTATGCATAATTAATTCATTTCTTAGCCAAGAATAATTTTTGTTGCCTCTTCTTACTCCTAGTAGTATTAATGGTCCTGGATTTGCAGTAAAAACATTAGAAGTGCTTGTTTTGAACTGGAGTAAGAGAGTTGAATCCACTGTCGGCCCTTTATTTTACTGGTCATTCTACAATTGTCTTTGTTAGTAAATGTCTATTTGCTTAACTTAGCTATATTAAAACCTAATAAATAATTCCTGACAAAAAAGGCTGTACTTTGCATATCCTGGAAAAAATAGAAAAACTTGTGCTTGATATTAATGAACAGAGGAATACCACCCCCCCCCCCAAACATTTCCTTCTGATACTGTCCAAACTGACTCTTCACAAAATTTATATAGATTTATCCCAACCTATTGGGTTGGGATTCTGTGAGGTTCAGGCTAAAGGCAACAGGGCTACCAAGACCCAAGGAGTAAGCAAAACTGAAATACAATAGAAAGGATTTAAAATGAATCCACAACCCAAGAAGTTTCTGAGCAAGTCTGAAAATATAGAATAAGAGTCAGAGATCAAAGAAAAGTCTAAATGTTGGTGAAATCTAAAAGAGTGTGTTCAGATGAAATCTGACATTAATTTTTGTTAAAATTTGCTTCTATGACTAGGTATATCTTCTGACTGTGTAGGTGTTGATTTATCTAAAATAGATAGGGTCAAATGAAAAGGTATGAAATAAATGTCACAACAAATATGCTTTTATGAATTAAGACCCAATACAAGTAGCCTTTAATTACCATTGTCTATAAAAGCAGCCTGGACTTTTGGAGAAATGACTGATTGCAGACCCAGTGAAGGTAATGTATAACGTGAACATGGAACGTATTGTTATACCTGAAATTAAGGAAACTATAAAAGACTTTTGGGGCAAATCAAAAGGACTCAGGAATAGGCTCCCATTGGCAGAAGACATGAAAATTTGATAATATCCATAAGAATATTAATTACAATGAATTGATATACATTAAATATGTGTAAATTCACGAGTTCATAATGATTTTTTTAAATAGGAAGAAAAAGTCTCATACGTTACTTCCACATCATGCTAGGAAACAACTTCTTTATTTAGAAAGTGGCAATTAAAAGGAAAAATTGAGCATTATCATAGGAAACCTTCCTCTTTGGGTTTTCAAACAGTAGATGATGGGAAGTTTTTCTTTACAAAAATGTCAGCTAATAAATGAAGAAGAAACAATAAAATATCATTCTGTTGCAACCACTATGAATTGATGGATCCAACTGTGACAACCAATAGCCACTAACATCACAAAAAGAGAGATAACCAGTCATTGTGTTACATCCCAAAGGAAGGACCCAATACCACCTATGAAGTAGTCTTCCCAAAATAATCAAAACTGAAACTGTCCAAAACTGTAGATCTAATTAGTAATTTAGAGAAAATACAAATGCCAAAGAAATGTTTAAATACACCACATGAATGCAACCCACAAAATCCAGACTGTGGGTAATCTATAGGATAAATGACTTGGTTTCTGCAGCAAATAAGTTGGTAGAAATAAAGTGATGAGAGAGAAACTACATATTAAAAATACATGAAGTATAGCAACCAAAACAATTTATGGACCTTATTTCAATTTGATTGAATGAACAAACTGTAAAAGAAATGAGATAAAGAAACTGGAACACTGACTATTATTCATGATTTTAAGGAAACTTTTAGTTGTGGTTATGGTATTGTATTGTCTTTTCCAATAGTCATTTAAAATGCCATGACATCTAGACTTTGTTTCAAAACACTCCAAGGAGAAGGATGAAGTGGTTGGGAGTGCAGATAGAACAAGACTGGTCATGAGTTCAAAATGGCTAAAACAGAGTGATGGCTACATGAGAGTTAATGACACTATACCACTTCTGCAGATGCTTGATATTTTCCACAAAGAAAAGTTAAAATCAAAAAGAAAGGCATAAACTATTCTATTGGAGTAATCACAGATGAATAAAAATTAAATTCCTGAAAATAGTTATTTTGCTGTACTACGCTATATGTGTAATTATTTCTCACCAGAAAGATACCTTTTAGAACTTAGACCAACAAAACTGGATGAAGTACATTTTTAAGAACTAAATAAACATCTAAATCTTTATAGCATTTATTTTAGTTTCCTACACGTTTGAATTTTCTTTTACTTTCAGTTCACATTGGTGGGATATTAGAGAAAGACAATCAAAAGAATTCAGAGTGGCACTGTGATCTGAGCATATTGGCCCATTGGTGAAAAGAATTAAATTAAATGAAAGTAACATTTAAAAAAAATTATTTTCTTGCCAGGTCATTGCTAGAAAAAAGAGATGTGAGAGTAGTCAGGGATAATGGCAAGAAACCAAGAACTCTGAAGAGTAGGTGTTAAAGGAGGTCTGAGATAAAGCTGAAATACCTTTCATAATTTATGTAGATGATACAATGAAGCTAAGAATAGGGAATGTGTGTGTAATAGAGTCAGGTTAATTAGAAGGAGGGAAATGACTTCAGAAGAGCACACTGAGTTCAACATTGGAAGCAAAACTAAAGTAGAGATGTAGACATTTTAGGAGGAAAAAATTCTGAGAAAAAATCAAATGTTAAGGGTATTGGAAGTTTTGAAAGGTAAGGAAAAGAAAAATGCCAAGCTGTCCTGCAAACACAAAGGTCTGAAGGATAATGAGCGGATAGCACTGATTTCTGAACTCTTCAGGCCAGGGGCAAGTTAAAGGGCCAAAATGCCATTGTGTGAAAGGCTAAATGACCTCTCTGCAGTCAAGACACATTTGCAAAACTCCTCGGTCCATGGCAGCACAGACTCCATCAATGGAGGATGATAATTCTACAAAGCATAATCCAATCACCTCCTGAACCTTCAAATTGCATGTTGCAGTTAATAGAAGTATTGATTCAGTTGTCAGAGTCACTGCAATTTTTTATCACACAGAAGCACAGATGGTAAGAAATCCAAGCTGGGCAAAAATGGATAATGCACTTTTTTTCTTGATTATGCAATGATATAGGGAAAACCTCACTCAGCTGCTCCCATACATACACACACAAACACACACACACACACACAGACCCATTTACCCACAGACACTTATCACAAACTCCACCCTATTTTCCTCACATCAGTTCTAGATACAGAGGCCACACAGTTTAGTGGCAAAGGGTATGGCCTTTGAATGCAAGCAGACCTCAATATCTGTCCTCACCCTGCCACCCACTTGTTGTATTATTGCAGTCATAATCCTTAACTTCTCACCTACTCCATGGGATGGTTATAAGGATTAAATAAGATAACAAGTACAAAGTACTTAGCCTGCATTCTGGCATATAATAATTTGTGGTAGTTCCATAGAGATGTTTAGTAACTTGCAGAACACTGATAGCAATCCAACTAATTCTTGGTTCCAGGCACACAGATAAATTCTGTCCAGTTAGAGGTTCAACTGACTTCCATCTCCCATATTGAAGAAGCCAGTTTTGTTTCTATTAAGCAAAGATTCTCCGTTGTTCTGATTAGTTTTACTATCTTTTCTAGTTCCTTCAATAATTAATGAGTTAAGTAAAATGTCTGATGTATATTCATCTCATATTTGTATGAGAGTCATGATTATATGATTATCCTCTTTCAACATTTATCCTTTATCAATAGTGGGCAAACCAAGTGAAAAATCTCTACTGTGGTCTTTATAACTCCTTCCTTTTAGGAGAAGCAAAAACCGAGACAAGTTGATCCATAGAAAGTGTTATTTGATCTAATAAGAGAATGCATTTCCTGTGGACATGGATTTGATAAAGCAATCACTTTACCTCCCTGAAAGGAGTATGAAAGGGCATTTCAGAAGTCCTAAAGGAACTATGCCTTGCCTACAGTGGAAAAATAATAATTATATTAGCTGCAAACCATCACCACAGGTGCATTTCAGATGACTATGAGGGACTACAGACACATAAGCCAGTAGGTATTTACTACTGTATAGATCTACTTAGATATGTTTGTCTAGAGAAATGAATCACATTTTATTAGTTTATGACAGAAACTTCCCCTCACCAAAGCTATGCCTATATCTAAGTGTACATCCCTTACTTCTACAAGTTATATGTTTTTTCAGTTCCTTTTTTGTCACATAATAAAGTCATTCTAAAAATGGAACAGCATTTCCTTAATATGTTGATAGTATATGATGTGTTAAATCTAAGATAATTTATGTTGCTGTCAAGGTCCTATTACCACATCATTATTCTTGGGTTGATTATTGCAAAAATTGGACTTCGCTAATTATTTGAGACTGGCCATGTGACAGGTCTGAGACCGTGACTCTATCCATAGGAAACAAAGTGTGAAGCACCCCAAAGGCACATAATCAAGTTCCTTGGATGAAATCAATATACTTGAGTCAGATAAAACTAAGGCAGACTTTTTTTGGGGGGCGTTCGCGGGCCTCTCACTGTTGTGGCCTCTCCCATTGTGGAGCACAGGCTCCGGACGCGCAGACTCAGCAGCCATGGCTCAAGGGCCCAGCTGCTCCGCAGCATGTGGGATCTTCCCAGACCGGGGCATGACCCTGTATCCCCTGCATCGGCAGGCGGACTCTCAACCACTGCGCCACCAGGGAAGCCCTAAGGCAGACTTTTGAACATGGACTTTTACAAATATAAAGCATGCAATTCCCAGGTGTTACTGTTGCAGGTCTGAAGATCTGAAATGTTATGAATAGAGAAATGGATGTGAACATACCTAGAAAGATGTGGAATATATCATTAGTTAACAACCATACTTTTCTCATTATATTTAGCAGAAGCATAGCCTCATGAAACGCCCAGAAACACAGGTAACTTCTATCTGCATCATACTCTTGATCTATGTAATAAATAATTTCACTAAATGACCTCCAAGACCTTTTCAGGCATTTAGAAAGTGTGTATTTTGAAGTATTTTGCAGTTTTTTTTCATAGAAGTCCAAAGCAATTTTAAAAAAAATTTTAGACACTGAATTTTTAAAAAATTCAACAACAACAAAACCCTTTGTACTCAAACTTACACAGGAAGAATTAAAATAAGACTTTCTTATCATTTTTCTTTAATTGAGCACAAGTCAAGATAAACTGTAGAAAGCTTAGCAAAGCTCTCTGGACCCTGAGTACATGGGATAATAACTTTGGTGCAAAAATATCAAAGGCTGGAGCAGGGAGATGTGAGCCCAGTATTAGACTGGGCGGGTCTGAGGTGGAAATTCCATCAGGTATGTGAAAATGCATACTCAGAGCTTAAGAGAGATGTTAGGGCAAGAGATATAAAATTGAGCTCTGAAGCCACAATATAGGTACATTCAAACTTGATGACATATTGGAAAAGGAAGCACCTGAGAGTGAACACTGAAGAGTACATAAAATAAGATAGTGAACAGAAGTGGAGAAGCCATCCAGGAAGACAGAAAAGCACTGAGAAGTAGGAGGAAAACCACTCCATGATCTTCCAGAGGCAAGAAAGAGAACAGAGATTCAAGGACCATGGAGAGTGAAGGTCCATGTACCACTGAAATCTGGCAGACAAGACCCCCAGAGTGTGTGATAACGGAGATCTTCCATTAGCAAGTAAGATTTGTCACTCCTGTCCTCTCTTCCTAAAAGTTAAAAATAGTAATTCTTTATTTTCCTTCAAAAACAAGAGTATGTCAAAAATTTTTTCTAATTTGGGCATATATGTGTGAACACCTGCACTTTCCTACTGTACAAGCTTCCCCTGGGAACACCTAAAAAATGTTTTCTCTCTCTCTTTTGTTTTTCTTTAAGGAGAAGAGTTCAATTAGAAAAATAGGAAATTGAGATTAGAATTTAGAGTGCTGCAAGAACAAGGTAGCTGGAGTTACTCAGACTGAAAAATAAGAGCTTTGTCTAGGAAACAAACCTAATGTATTTATATGCATTTATATAATGTACATAAATATTTAAAAGACTCCTGATTCATTTATGACTCGTAAATAATGAAGGAAATCTGATCACATAACAAATGGTAAAAGAGCCAGAGATAATAAGTAAAAAGCTTTGGTAGTTGGGGAGGGATGAGAAGCAGACTTTAAAAAGCAAGACCCCAGGGCTTCCCTGGTGGCGCAGTGGTTGAGAGTCCGCCTGCCGATGCAGGGGACACGGGTTCGTGCCCCGGTCCGGGAGGATCCCACATGCCGCGGAGCAGCTGGGCCCGTGAGCCATGGCCGCTGAGCCTGCGCGTCCGGAGCCTGTGCTCCACAACGGGAGAGGCCACGGCAGTGAGAGGCCCACGTACCGCAAAAAAAAAAAAAAAAAAAAAAAAAGCAAGACCCCAAAGGCTTCTCCTCCACAAGCAGCCCTAAATAAAATGAAATCCTCAAGTTCAGTCAGGCTACCTACGATATTTGCAGAGCATTATTTAAACAGACAGCTGGCACTTGTGCTACTTAGCGGCTGTTTATTCCCAGACTCTTCTTCCCATGGCCAGGCCACCACCCGATCCAAACAGTGCTCACTCATGATAATTCTCAAGGCAACTCCAACAGCAGAGAGCTGGAAATGAGAGTCTCGGTTGAATAGCATTCCCCTGTTTTGACAAATGCCCTTTTGCGTCTCTCTGCACACCATCCCGTAACATTTGCAGGCACTTAATTGTGCCAAAGAGTCTTGACAAAGCTTCAGGTGAACACAGGTGTTTTTCTCTCTTTTTAATTCAGGGAAGAGGGGAGATGTGACAGGATGCCACAGTATGAGACTTAGGATGTGAGACTTAGGATGTTTCCCAAATAGAAAAGAAATAAACATCACCAGAGAAAGGATTTCTAAAGCCATTGTGCTTGTTAAAAAGACATACAGATAAGCTGGGACAAAGTGAGAGAGTGGCATGGACAAATATACACTACCAAACATAAAATAGATAGCTAGTGAGAAGCAGCCGCATAGTACAGGGAGATCAGCTCTGTGCTTTGTGACCACCTAGAGGGGTGGGATAGAGAGGGTGGGAGAGAAGGAGACTCAAGAGGGAAGAGATATGGGAACATACGTATATATATAACTGATTCACTTTGTTATAAAGCAGAAACTAACACACCATTGTAAAGCAACTATACTCCAATAAAGATGTTAAAAAAAAAAAAAAAGACATACAGAGAACCATAAGGGAAAAATAACCAGCACTCGATTCATTTTCAAACCTCTCTGAGGGATTAAAATAGTTAAAAGAAAGCCCCCTCACATCCTTAACTACAGAATCATATAGTCCATATCTAGGTTTTACAACCCATCACACAATTGTCATCACACTGAGAACTCTGGCTGTCTGACTTTCCTTAAGTTTGGCCACACAGAAGTCTGGCTGTCCTGCTGTTCTCAGAGTCCAGCCTGTGGGAATGCAAGATGACACCTTCTTCTGATCCATATAAATGTTATAAAATAATTTTAAGAAGGCGACATGATAGAAAGAAACGAGTAGGGATGCTATATTTGAGATTATGTTTATCTGTGATTACCAGAAACTTCATAAATAGTGGCTTCAACAATAAACATTTTTCTCGTGAAAAAAAAAAAAAAGGTGACACCTGTAACAAGGCTCCTGAGCAGTGTAGAAAGTGCACTGTGTAGAATTCTGCCTTATCTTGACATCCCTGTGTGTGAGCCTTAACAACAACAAATTCTATTAGTGTGAATACTAAATGGCATGTTATTATTTTAAAACACCAGTATCATAGTTGAACTTAAGACAATGTGCCACCACAACATTGAGAGGAAAAAGCAAAACTGTATGAAACTCCCACAGTGTAAATGTGGAATACCAGCACGGTATAATTTAAAGGCAAATACTGAGTATGGTCTCCCAACAGTCAAGCATTTTAGACTGTTTCACACTAACAATGCCTACAGTATGTCTAAACATTGCTCATGTGCAGATGAGGAAATGTGAGCACTGAGAATTTACATAGCTTACCCAGTGTTAAAAAGATATCCAGCAGCCAAGTCAGGTTTCAAACCCAGATATCTGACTCCAGAGCCTGTGTTTTTTAACCATCACCCTCTGCTTACTCAAAATAATAGTACTGGGCTGACCAATAAGAAATGTCTTCACACTGTGCACAGTAAGGGGCTGGAAGAACAGAGAAAAATAAGAGCAAATTAAGAGAAACAACTTCTTAACAAGAAGACTTAATTAAGAACAGGGATCTTGTGCAGATCAGTATAAAAAACACTAGGAGACAAAGCAAAAAAGCACGTTAGCTAAAGACATATCGCCATAATTATATAATTGTCAATACGTAATAGAATCTTATTAGTTCTATTACCTGCTAACACAGTGTATTATCTATTTTCATATAAGTTTCCCTGTTAGATTCAGGATGTGGCAGGGTCCCATTCACCATTACATCTGTAGTGCTTAGCACTGAGACTGGCACACAGCAGATATTCAAATAGTGTTGAATGAGTAGATGGCCGAAGGAATGAATGAATGAATGCTAGAGACACAAGGTAGCATTTATATATGCCAAACACTGTCAGATTTTCAGAGAAAGAAGAGAACCACAGAGGGATAAATCAGTAAAGTATCTTAAGGAAGCAGGTCTTCACCTGGATCACCTACAGTGAATGGAATTTTACCCTGAGATAAGAACTGATTGAAAGATGACATACTGTCACTTTTAATGGCATGTCATCTTTTCTCACCTAAAACTTGCCAATTCTAGGAGCAAATACTTAACAAGGCAATATTGTTGTCTTATAGGAGCTGAGTTGAACAAGCCTGGGAAAAGAAGCTATGAATAAAAGATACAGTACAGTTTGGCAAACTATAAGAAAGAAAGGTGCTAAAGTAAAACTAATTAAAAAGTATATTAAAAAAAAAAAAGTCTGGGGCTTCCCTGTGGTGCAGTGGTTGAGAGTCCGTCTGCCGATGCAGGGGACACGGGTTCGTGACCCGGTCCGGGAAGATCCCACATGCCGCGGAGCAGCTGGGCCCGTGAGCCATGGCCGCTGAGCCTGCGCGTCCGGAGCCTGTGCTCTGCAACGGGAGAGGCCACAACAGTGAGAGGCCCGCGTACCGCAAAAAAAAAAAAAAAAAAAATAGTCTGCAATCTGTTTTTCAAGAATTGTCTCCTCTCACATAACTGCCTATGGACTTTCTGTTATCTGGTAGGAATATTGCAATATTCCCTCAGCCTTATAATTTAGATTTTTACCACTCCCTAATTTTAATAGGTGCTTAAAGAATTTCATGGTCCTGTGATTATTGCTTTAAAAAAATGTATTCTCATAAAGAATACACAGTGATGCTGCTTTAGCACCAATACACATTTTTATAGTTACTCTTACCGAGGGGTATTGAGATTATGACAAAATGTAATTTATTCCAACCTGAGAAGCATACTGGGAAAAAGCCGTTACTCTTCTGTATTTGTAATACATCATTTTCCTCCTCAGAGTGTGCTGGCACAACCTTCCCGCCCATACGCATTCTTCAATTATGTAAGTTTATATTCAACTGATTGCTTGTGGCAATCAAGTTCTTAAAAGCTATTCTTAAGTTGGATGCCTGAGTTTACATATACAGCATAATATCTGGGGAAAAACTGAACTGTAATAATCAGGCACAAACCTGGAGTTAGAAAATAAAGGAACCAAATTGGAAGGGGTAAAGAAGTAAGTTAGTACAACCATTTTGCCTTTATTAGCATAGATGGAATTAACATTTTCAGGACCAAAATTTGGGGAGTGTTTTATTCCATGATTTTCACCTTTCAAAAGATTTTGGAACCGTGATATTGAGTTAAACTACAGCACAGCTCTTAACCTTCTTGTACATGAACACCACTGGAATGTTGATGAAGCATGGGGATTCCCTCTGTATTAGTTTCCTAATGCTGCTGTAACAAACTGTCACCAACTTAATGACTTAAAACAACATATATTTTATTACAGTTTTGTAGGTCAGAAGTCCAGTATGGGTCTCACTAGACTAAAATCAATTTGTGGAGATTCTAGGAGATAATCTGTTTCCTCCTCATTTGGATGTTTCACAGATTTCAGTTTCTTGCAGTTTTAGGAACAAGATCCCCTTTCTTTGCTGCCTGTAGCTGAGGATCTTTCCCACAACATTCTTTCATTCATGGTTGCCTTCCTCCACTTTCAGTGCCAGCAATAGTAGGTCCAGTCCTTCTCAGGTCACATCTCTCTAACCCAATATTCTTCCTTTCTCTTCCACTTTTAAGGACTTGTATGATTCGACTGGGCCCATCTGGATAATCTGGGATATCTCTCCATCTCAGGGTCCTTAACCTTAATCATACCTGCAAAGTCCCTTTTGCTATGTAACAAATTCAAGAGTATAAGAAATTAGGGTGTGATCATCTTTCAGGGCCATTATTCTGCCTACCATGCCTCCTCAGAATAATTTTTGTTCCATAAAATAAAAATAGATATGATTTTCAAAGGAAGTCAATTTTACCTAAATATAGTTCCTAAAAGAATTTTAAAACAAATTTTTGATATGGTTACATATATGCTTCTTCACTGATGCAGTAAATAACAGGATCAAGTTTTGAGTCTACTAACTAGTGTATTTTTCAAAGTGTTGCACATAAATGATATTGTGAATATTGGCAAAAACTGTAAATGTGATATAAAAATATGTGTGAGTTCTATAGGTAACAATGCAATAGGTACTGCTAGCTCTACTGTGGTTTGTTGCTTATGTTTACAATTGAGATATGCTAAATTTCAGTTTGAGATTAGTAAAAATAAATATGTACACCCCTGCAAGTCCACAGAACTGGATCTTAACCCCCGAATTCCTAGTAGAAGGTACTTTAGTTCAAACTTCTATGGCAGAGATTTCTAGTAGCACCAATGAAAAGACAGAGAATGTCAGAGTGGATCAGAAAAAAGACTCAAATGTATGTTGCTACAATAAACTTACTTTAAATATTAAGACATAGATTAAAAATAAATGGAGAAAAATATACCATGATAACACTAATCAAAAGAAAGCAGGAGTAGATATTTCATTTCAGACAAAGCAAACTTCAAAGCAAGGAAAGCAATCACAGATATAGAATAGCATTACATAATGATAAAAAGGTTAATTCTATAAGAAGACATAAACATTCTTACTATGTACATGCCTAACAACAGAGCATCAAACTACATGAAGCAAAAACTTAAAACTGCAAGGAGATATAGATGAATCCACTATCACAGTTGGAGACTTCAACACCCCTCTACTAGAAATAGATCCAGCAGGCAAAAAATCAGTCAGGACAAGAGTCGAACTCAACAATAATAATCAACTGGATATAATGGACACCTATAGACTACTTCATTCAATAACAGCAGAATATACGTTCTTCTCAAGCGCACATGAAACATTCACCAAGTTAAACCACATTCTGGGCCATAAAACACACCTAAATATTTTTTTTTTTTTTTTTTTTTTTGCGTTATGCGGGCCTCTCACTGTTGTGGCCTCTCCCGTTGCGGAGCACAGGCTCTGGACGTGCAGGCTCAGTGGCCATGGCCCACGGGCCCAGCCGCTCCGCAGCACGTGGGATCCTCCCAGACCGGGGCACGAACCCATGTCCCCTGCATCGGCAGGCGGACTCTCAACCACTGCGCCACCAGGGAAGCCCCACCTTAATAATTTTTTTAAAAAAAAATAAAGAGGGACTTCCCTGGTGGCGCAGTGGTTTAGAGTCCGCCTGCTGATGCAGGGGACACGGGTTCGTGTCCCAGTCTGGGAAGATCCCGCATGCCACAGAGCAGCTAGGCTCGTGAGCCATGGCCGCTGAGCCTGCGCATCCGGAGCCTGTGCTCCACAATGGGAGAGGCCACAACAGTGAGAGGCCAGCATACCACAAAAAAATAAAATAAAAAAATAAAAATAAAGAAATCATACAACATCTGTTCTCAGACCACAATGGAATTAAATTCTATAATATAAACAGCAGCAATCAATAACACATAGATACTGGAAAATCACAAAATACATGGAGATTAAATAACATACTTTTAAATAACATATGAATCAAAGGATCTTAATGATTACATTGTGCCTGTCAGATAATCTGGGATAATTTCCACATCTCAAGATCCTTAACTTAATTATATCTTCAAAGTCCATTTTGCAATGTAAGGTTAAATATTCACAGGTCTGAACTGAACATTAGAACATGGATATCTTTAGGGAGCCATTATTCTGCCTACCACAACCAGCAATGAATAATTATAATTTAAAGTTAAAGTAACAATAGCATTTACAGTAGCATCCCCCCAAATTAAAATTAGGTGTAAGTTAACAAAATATTATAAGAACTATATATGCAAAACTGTAAAACTTTAATGAAAGAAAAACAAGAAGATCTAAATAAATGGAAAGACATTCCATATTTACAGATTTGAAGATCCAATCTTAAAAGATATCAGTCCAGCCTAACTTGGTCTGTATATTCAATGTAATCCCAATCAAAATCCCAGGAAGTATTTTGTAGAAATCAACTGATTTTAAAGTTTATATGAAAAAGCAAAAGACCTAGAATAGCTAACACAATACTGAAGAGGAAGAATAAACCTACAGGACTCACACTATCAAATTTCAAGGCTTACATAAGGCTACAGCAATCAAGAAAGTGTGATATTGGCCAAGGAATAGGCACATAGTTCAGTGAAGCAGAATAGAGAGCCCTGAAATAGACCCACACAAATAGAGTCAAGTGATTTTTTACAAAGGAGTAAAGAATTCAAGGGAAAAAGGATAAAAGATGGTGCTGGAACAACTGAACATTCACAAGCCAGAAAACGAATACAGACACTGACCTTATACCTTTCACAAAAATTAATTCCAAATGGATCATATACCTAAATGTAAAATTCAAAGCTATAAAATTTCTTGAAGAAAACATAACAGAAAAATCTATATAACCTTGGGTTTGGTGATAAGAAATTAAATGAAACACCATTAGCATGATCCAAGAATAAAAACAAGTTTCGTATCTGCGTGTTTCACATCCACAGATTCAACCAACTGCAAATTGGTTGGATCTGCAGACACAAAACCCAGACTGTATAGTTACTGAAGGAAAAAAAAAGGCATATAAGTGGATGTGTGCAGTTCAAACCCATATTGTTCAAGGGTCAACTGTACTGTATGATGCAAATTTTAGGACATTCTGGAAAAAGCAAAACTATGGAGACAGTAAACAGATCAGTATTTGTCAGGTGTTTGGTGGTGGTGGGCAGAGGGGGTTGAATCAGTGAAGCACAGGGGTTCTCTGTTAGAGAGGTGAAATTATCTGTATGATACTATAATGTTCAGTACAAGACACTGAGCATCTGTCAAAACCCAAAGAACTTTACAGCATAAAGAGTGAACTTTAATGTATTCAAATTTTTTAAAATTCATTTAGGAGGTCAAATGGAGTCAACCTCACTGAAGTGGGTAGAGGAATAAAGTGCTAACCTAACCAACTTCAGAAAGAATAAAGGCAAAAGGAACTGAGGAGGGAGGGACGGAGGGAATTTCTGTGCAGAATTCCAAATAATGTATATAGATATTCCACCCTTAAGGAGATGGAGAATAACTCCGTATCCTTTAAGTATGGGCTGCACAGTTACCTTTTTCCAAAGAGTATAGTATGCAAAGAGAGAAAAAAGGAGTGACTATACAGTAGAGAAACCTGACAAACATTACTGCAAGTGAGGTGATCAAGGTTAACATGAATGGTGATAAGTTATATTGATGTGATGTGATGAGAATGGCACTTTACCTCTGTGGATTCCAATGTTCCAAAAACATATTACCCCAGTTTAACCAGAAGAAAAACATCAGACAAATCCCAACCATGGGACATTCTACAAAAGACCTTACCCATACACCTCGAACTCTCCAGATCATCAGAACAAAGGAAATTCTGAATAACTCTCATAGCTAAGAGGAGCTAAGGATTCCTAACAACTAAATGTAATGTGGTATCCTGGGTGGGCTCCTGGAATAGGAAAAGAACAGTAGGGGAAAATTGAAGAAATCTGAATAAAGCATGGATTTTAGTTAACAAACTTCCTGTATCATCTTCATAATAATTCTGCAATTCTAAAACTCATCTAAAATTAAAACTTTTAAAAATTCTATGACAGTCCAATTTTTATAAATTTTAATGTATCTATTTCAGAGGTTTTCTTACTGGAAAGATGTCATTCAGTAGGGGATACTCCTGTCTCAGTGCATCTAAATCTAGTGTATTTATTTAGAGCACAGAGTGTACATCATGATGAGCCATGGTGAACTCTACCCTCTTTTTCTCAGACATTAGATTTAGTTGGAATTCTCTTTCAAAAAATTTTAAGATTATCTGCAACTACCTCTAGTTTACAAAGTCTTCATCTGGAAGACCTGGAGTGAGACACAGGAAACCTAGGCCTAAGGAAGAACTGAAATTTTCCTTTTCTTTACTTGTTTTCCCTGGATGCACATTTCTTCATTATCTGAATGATAAAACACAGAAGGACGAAACTGGGTCTAAGACTCAAAAAAACAAAAACAAAAACAAACAAAAAACAAGGCTTCCCTGGTGGCGCAGTGGTTGAGAGTCTGCCTGCCAATGCAGGGGACATGGGTTCGAGCCCTGGTCTGGGAAGATCCCACATGCCGCGGAGCTAGGCCCGTGAGCCACAATGACTGAGCCTGCGTGTCTGGAGCCCGCGAGCCACAACAAGAGGGGCCGCGATAGTGAGAGGCCCCCTCACCACGATGAAGAGTGGCCCCCGCTTGCCGCAACTAGAGAAAGCCCTCACACAGAAACGAAGACCCAACACAGCCAAAAATAAAATATAAAAATAAATAAATAAATTTAAAAGAAATTGCCAAACTATTAAAAAAAAAAAGCTAAAAAAATCCTGCCTTGGGCCTGGCCTATTCTAAGGACATGAGTCTTTAAGGCTCTTCTAAGCATGGACAAACTCCTAAATTAGAATCCTACACTGCAGTTTGAAACCAGTTCTCCACCTGGAAATGAAAGGTTTTGTTTGGGCTTGGTATGGCCTGGTCTTGTCTTTCATACTTATTCTTCCAGAACTTCTTTAGGTTGTTGTAACAGAGCAGAATCCAACTTGCTCAGCATCCTTGGTTTCAACCAAATGTCCCCTATAAAATGACTTCCTGCAATACTTGATCTCACTAAGCACTATCTTTGAAGTTCTCCATTCTCTTGATGCCCACTTCTCTTCATTTTTAAAAAGTAACTAGTCCTAAGTGTACTTTTTCTGACTCCTCTCTGCCTACCTTCTCTTTTCTTTGTGTAGCTCTTCCTTTAAATGTTGGTGTTTAGGAGATTCCTGTACTCATGTGTCTTGACACCACTACCTTTCAATCCCTGGTAAACTTCATCCACTCACATTGTTTCACCTGAAATGAAAACACTTGCTATTCCCATATTCCCAAATATCCCCCTAAAAGTACAGACTTGTAAAGCTTCTTCTCTGCTAAACATTCCACTGGTTTATCCTAAATGCAACTTGCAAGCAGTACCTTCACACCTCAGTCCATATCATATTATCCTTAAGCTACCCTCCTCTTATTTTAATTCAATTGGCAACATCAAAGTCTGCACGGAAACACGAGTATTATTCTTTGCTCCTTTCTCATTCTCACGCTTAATCTATCACCAAGTGCCTTTCATTTGAGCTCCTAAACCTGCATTATAGCAGCCCAGTCCTCTATCCCTACTCCCATGGCCCTATGTCAGAGTCTGTCAGAACCTGCACTCCTGCATCAGTAACCTCAATCCAGCAACAATTCTTGTTTTGGTTATAGTTTCTCAATACTGCCAGAATGCTACTCTGAAATGCAAAGGTGATCATATTCTTACCCTGCTTTAAAACCTTCAGTGAGTCCCTGAAATCTTTAAGAAAAACCCTAATTTCATTAGCATGTATTATGTCACTTACCTCAATTTCCTATCTTAGTACTCACTACACCTTACCTTGCACTTCACAGTCCAGAAACATTGGACTGCTTGGGGTATTTTTCTAAGATTTATTATTTGTTTATTTATTTATTTTATTTGTTTCTGGCTGCGTCGGGTCATAGTTGCGGCACTCAGGATCTTCGTTGGGTACACGGTCTTCTCTCTAGTTGTGGCGTGCAGGTTTTCTTTTCTCTAGTTGTGGTGCACAGGCTTCAGGGTGCGTGGGCTCTGTAGTTGTGGCACGCAGGTTCCAGAGCGTGTGGGCTTTGTAGCTTGCGGCACACAGGCTCTCTAGTTGAGGCACGCAGTGTATGACACATACCAAGCACTCAATGAATATGTGTAGAGGAAAGGAGAGAGTGAGGGAAAAATGGAAAGAAGGGAAGGAGGGAGGAAGAAACTGTAATACTATATACTTGAGTAGGAAAGCTACCTTGGCACATCAAAATTTCACAGGTCCTCCCAAATAGCACACTATGTATGATTGCATGTCTTCCTCTTACCTTCGTTTAAAATACTATTTGAAAAGATGCTGATAAATTATAGACTGGGTAGATTGTACCACTACTGAAAATTATGCTGTTATGGGGTGTCCCTTTTTTCAAAGCCATTCTGAGAAAGATGCTTGGGGAATTCTTGACTAACCACAGAGCTAAATACCATTAACCCTCATTTTTTAGAAACTGATTACCTGGCATGTGAATTTTCCAGACCTTTTGATTGTTCTGCTTCAGGCTATTTAATTGCTCTTTAGAGAGTGGAAAGAGGAAGGAGACAAGTCAACCACATCTGTCACTTGTTACTGCCTGTAGTAAAAATTTATTAGTAAAGAGGCTGGAACCATAGACTAAAACATGAATTTTATATTATACCAAATCCTCATTATCACAGATAATGGAAAGTGGTCTCTATTCAGCCCACATTTTCCTATAACTGATTTTGGAAATTTCCATATTACCATCACTCAGGATTTTTATGAATACACTTAATGTGTTTAATGCACATTAGGCATCCTAACTGTCCCTAATACAGGCAAATATATAAATTGCTGTGTTGCTAACCAATGACAGGGCTGAGCATGTACCTTCCAGTCAAGGGTCATGTCGTTGACACAACAGCCATCAAAATAATAGTTCCAACAATTTAACCTAAATTGAACAGAGAATTTCTTTAAGTGATACTAACATAATATTACGTATATCTAATACTTTGTGTTGATGTCTGAACCCATACTTGTAATTATTTTTTCTCTTCCTCCCTTTACAAATTACTATAATGCTAGGTATTTCTAACTCACATCCCTTGATGATATTTATCTGGTCAGGTTGTTAGATTTTTATTCTATCTAGTATTATAATACTTGGAAACACTTATGACTCTTGCCTATTAGGCCAGTTCTAAGAAGGATTAAATTCTTTGTTTTATTTCTGAGGCCCAAAGTACACCAAAAATTTGAACAAAACTTGTTGGCCAACCAACTTAAAAGAGGTGATTAACTCTACTTAAATGACCTTTCAAAATTAAACTATGCAATATAGCACATCTCAAAGGCCAAGCTAAATTGCAAAGATTGTATCATCATTTTTCACACTACCACTTTCGTAGTTTTCCCTAACTTGTTTTTTTTGCTGTTTTCTTTGTCAGAAGTTGCTTTTCAAAACTTTTCATAGTTAGAAGCCATCCAAGTTCCTGTCAGAACTTCATATTCTAGATTGCTGTATATTAGCGTTTCCTGCCTCATTTCACGTCTACCTACAAGTAGGCTAATGAAAACACTTCTTTCCTTGGACCCTAAAGAAGTAACAGATTTATTATCTTTTTTCTTTTTTTGTAGCTAATAAGTACAAATGTTATAAATTTCTCTACCGGTGGTCAGTCTTTCACAAATTTTTCTTAGTTGCTACCTATCCATAAAATAACACAGAAATTTGAATTTATTTAGGAAAAACAACCAGCATTTCTCTATCTAACTAGGAATAATTTCTTATTTTTTAAAAAAGAAACCCTATAAATAATATGCACATTCTCAAAAAAAATCAATTTACAATGTACACAAAGTTCCATGGTTTTTCATGTTAAATTGTTATCACTAATGAAGCCATTTTATTAGCATGGCCTAAATAATATATCACTTATGTAGCATCTTGAAGAGTTCCTGAAGGAATGGTGGGTCAAAAAGATCAGAAATTATTTGATAGTCCAATGATGCATGTCTACTCTGTTAATTTTTTAGAGTGGTGAGAGGGGAAACTTTATCACTACTGTTGAAAAACAAAATTCAACTGAGTAAATTTTAAACATCTTACTGGCTTTATGAATCGGGTAGCATCTAATCTAGCACATAGAAAGGATCTCTGAGGAGCTGTACAAAATGAAAGGCTTTTATAAGCAGAAGGGAATGAGAACAAGGAAGTTATAGTAAGCAAAAAAGTAGGTTGATTTTGGCAAGGTTATCTTCTTTTAGGGGATGGCAGGGGTCTCTCAGGCAGATGACCTAACTAGTGCTGATCAGGTGATTCCTAATTAATTGGTTTAAGCCTCCATTTCTGGAAAAGCCAAAACTGTAATCAAATTAAGTCTCAGTTTGGTGATGTGGGGCTTAGCATAAGTTACTCTATTTTGGGCCTGTTTTGTTTTGTTTTTTAAACAGCTGTTTATTTATTTATTTATTTATTTGTCTATCTATCTATCTGTCTATCTATTTAATATTTTCTTGGCCCCACCACACGGCATGTGGTATCTTAGTTCCCTGACCAGGGATCGAACCTGCGGCCTTTGCATTGGAAGAGCAGAGTCTTAACCACTGGACTGCCAGGGACTTCCCAGGGCCTGTTTTTGTTTGTTTGTTTGTTTTTAAAGAAGATGTTGGGGGTAGGAGTTTATTAATTAATTTACTTATTTTTGCTGTGTTGGGTCTTCATTTCTGTGCGAGGGCTTTCTCTAGTTGTGGCCAGTGGGGGCCACTCTTCATCGCGGTGCACGGGCCTCTCACTATCACGGCCTCTCTTGTTGCAGACAAGAGGCTCCAGACGTGCAGGCTCAGTAGTTGTCGCTCATGGGACTAGTTGCTCCACAGCATGTGGGATCCTCCCAGACCAGGGCTCGAACCCATGTCCCCTGCATTAGCAGGCAGATTCTCAACCATTGCACCACCAGGAAAGCCCGCCTGTTTTGTTTTTAACACAACTATCCAAAGGGTTCTGCATGCCAGTCAATAGAATAGCAATATACCAAAGCCTAAATGTTAGGAAACCCTGGCTTCATTAACATGGCCAAATTTTTCCCATTTAATAAAAGAATGATGGAATTCTGAAACTTTTATTCAAGACAAAATACCCATTTGGAGTATACTGATTGCTAGATCGTGATTTTGATGTTTTATTCCGACTATGTCATTTTTAAGCTTTTAATGATATCCAATAAGCACCGAAAAGCATACAGATCATAGCTGTGTAATTCAAAAGCTTTTAACAAATTAGACACACCTGGATAGTCAGTAGCCAACTTATTAAATAGAACATTGTCAACCCCATAAAAGCCCCTTCATGTCCCCCTTCTTATTATGGTGGCTTCCACCACCACGATTTGTTAGTGTTTGAAATTTATATAAATGGAATCATATAATATGTACTCATTCAGTTCTGGATGCTTTCACTCAACACTGTTATTGTTGTGTGTGTGAGATTCATCCATGTTGTTGCATGTAGCCTCATTTCATTCATTTTAATTGCTATATGGGCATTTCATTGTATTTATATACAGCAGTCATCCATTCTACTGTTGAGGACATTTGGCTTATTTCTAATTTAGAGCTATTACAAACAGGGCTGCTATGAACATTCATATGTATATATTTTGATGAATATATGTATTTATTTCAATGTGTCACATACCTAAAGGCGACATTGCTGGGTCATTGGGCATGCCTATATTCAGCTTTAGAGATATTAGCAAACAGGCTTCCAAAATATTTTATAACAATTTACACTCCTATCAACAGTGTCTGAGTGTTCCAGTTGTCCACATCCTCAACAACACTTGGCATTTTCTATCTTTTTCATTTTAGCTCAATTGATTGTCAGGCTCTTATCTACAACCTCCACGGAAACAGTAAAGTGAAAAAAATAAATATTACTACCACTCAAGTACCATTTGTTACTACAAGAAATAAAATGGATGTAGAAACTGACATTCAATAATTTTTCAACAATAATAAACTTGCAAAATATCTTACCTGTGATCCTAAGAGATGCATTTATTATAGTCAATAAAGGATTTTCAAATAAATTATATTTTACAGCAATTGTACACATATTATACCATGTAACATGATATTATGTACGAACGAGTTTGGAGAAGGTATAAAAATGAAGCCGAAGAAACTAAAACATCACAAATAGATTTCCTTCAAATATCTTTCCAAATCACATATTTGAAAGAATCCAAAAATATTTATACCTTCATTCAACTTGACTAATGTCAGGAACTGTGCTGGATGCTAGAGATACAAAATCAAGTAAGTGATGATCCCTACTTTCAAGCCACTTAAGACTAGTGGCAAATATGAGCAAGTAATTTAACAGTAAGGATGAAGAGTAACACATGTTGTGATAGAGACAAGCACACAGTACTACTGCAGCACAGAGATATTACTGTGGGTGGGAGAGAAGTCATTCCAAGAAAAAAAACTTTCCAGTGGGGTTGAAATTCAAGCTGATCCATAAAGGAAAAATAAGAGTTAGCTATAACATAAATTTGTGAAAGAGTCTTCTAGGCATAGGAGTAGAACATTCCATATCACCAATATGATACTTGGGTTCCCTACACTGTGTCCTTTCGAAGACTGGAAATGCCAAGAGTCAAGTCTAAAACCTTTTCTTACAATGAACCAATGATCCTCTGAAGCTTTTGCCCGTGTGTTCTTTGAGGTAATAGGAGACAATTCTAAGTACTTTTTCTGTAACTTCACATCCTCTCTTTGTAAAATAAAGAAAATAACACCCCCAATTTCCAAATGTACTGAAAGGAATAATATATAATAAACATAAAAGAATATTGTCCTAAGTAAAGATAATAACAAAAAAATGACAGAAATGCTGTAGACAATATAATTCTGAGAAAATGGCTTCAGTGTGCCCTGTTTCCTCTTTTTGGAAGATTTCTGGCACTTAGGAGAGGAAGAAACAACTGAGGGGGAAAAAATCACAGTCTAACAAAAGCATAATGCCCTCTCCAGGAAGAGGAAAATGGTTCCAAGTCATTAAAGACACAATAGTCATTCCATAAAAGCACAAGAACTTGATTGAAAAGGATTACTTTGTTCACATGGTTCCTGCAATTATTAATATAATGTGTTTTTTTAATAAAGGTGTCAAATTACCCTTCAATAGTTTCCAAAATGTAAACTAAAGCTACAGTTCTAGCCAAAAGAGCTGTACTGAATTTTCCCAGGTATATTAACTTTCTATAGATGTGGCAAGGTCAGAGTTTTTGTTCTGAAATCAAGAACAGACACAAGGGATTTTCATGTTCCATTCTATTTACTGACATTGAAATTATTTGATAGGGAGATGTTTATTGGAAGACACACATACATAGCACAATTCATGTTAAGGGAGGTGCATTTCTTCCAATTGCAAAAGTCAATGGCATTTCACAAATGCTCTCAGCACTCTTTATTGACTTTCTGGATAGATATTTCTACTAACGAAATGAGAGTTTCATGAAGCATTGATGACCCAGACACATACCAACTTATTTCAAGCATCTTCAGTGTCATGATCCTTTCAGAACTGGTTTCTGTTGCACCTTTTGAAATTATCTTGCTTTGCATAGGTATAACTTTTTTCTAAACAAGGTACACTTATACAATTTGAGCAACAGGTGGGACATCACTACCTTTAAGAGTTTTGGAAAATCTGGATTTAATTATAAATTGAATACATATACATATAAATAAATAAAGGGAAAATAATAACTGAACCATGAGGAGTTTAGAATGGAACTTGGCTAAAGGCAAAAAGCTTTTCCCTTTATCTCACACATAGTTGTAGAAACTGATCTGCATACTATTGTAAAAATGTTATATTTTCCATAGCTTGAGTGGGAAAATGCAAATTTTAATTAAAGAAAACACGTAGAAAGCTAAGTTACCCCCCTGAGTTGTGAATACTTTCTTCTTAAGACAAAACATTTAGGGACTTCCCTGGTAGCACAGTGGTTAAGAATCCACCTGCCAATGCAGGTGACATGGGTTTGAGCCCTGGTCTGGGAATACCCCACGAGCCGCAGAGCAACTAAGCCCATGAGTCACAACTACTGAGCCTGCTCTCTAGAGCCCACCAGCCACAACTACTGAAGCCAGCATGCCCAGAGCCCATGGTCTGCAGCAAGAGGAGCTCCTGCAATGAGAAGCCGCTCACTGCAATGAAGAGTAGCCCCCACTCGCCACAACTAGAGAAAGCCCACGTGCAGCAACGAAGACCCAACACAGCCAAAAATAAATTAATAAATTTTTTTAAAAAGACAGAACATTTAATAGAATGAGACATGGTCTCCACAATTAATAAAGAATACAAAATACTCAATTTCTCTTCCTTTTACCATAATTTTACAATATTTTTTAGGATCACTATGTCTAGTTAATGCTTACTTTGTTCAAATATTCATTATCATCTACATGATCATAAACAAATATCAGTCAGAATCTTAATAGAATCAGATAAAAATTGTTTTACAGTATGGTTTGTAGAAGGTCATTTCACAACCATAGTATCCATGCATCAAAAATAAAAAAAGAGCAAGAAGGAACTTGTCAGGCATACACTGACATTTTATTATATTGTTTACCCTATTGAAGAAAATTCTACTCACATGCACTGGCAAAACAAATGTACACCTTACAATGTTTCTATGTGTATTTCTTTTGTAGCCTTTTCATTGCCAAACAGAATATGGGACAATTAGAAATAAAAGTGTGTAAGGAGACCCAAGACTATTAACTCATGAAAAAAAACTGTAGCAGGAGAACTAAGGAGAAAAATTATGTGAAGTCTTGACTGGATGAAAAATAAGAATGATTTCAAACCTTAACGCTAAATTCCTAGCAATCCAGGTCAAAGACAGCACAACGTCATCAAGTAGACACTGAACTCAATAGGAAAGTTCCCAGCTCTTGGAGGAATTTTTCCTAAGAATTTTTTTTTACGAGGGGTTTTGAACAGGTAATGTATGAAGACTTCATGGCAGTTTTGGTATTTTTTAATGCTACAGAAACTTCCTGTTATATCTGACCACCATGAAAGCTGACCATGCAATACTCCAACAGAATTCAATAATAAAAATTCTAAAAGAACCAGAGGAATATAGCTAAGCTATGCTACTTTTTGGCCTTCAAGCTTATGTTAACATAGAGAATAAGATGAAAACTTTTTAAATTACAGTGTTTTTCAATCATTTCCACTGGAAATAATTTCATGCCACAAACATGCAATGGTAATAATGTTATGACCCCCTATATGAAAGCAAAATGATTCATGCTGGAGGCATGTTATATTCATTCTGTGTCATAATAGAACCTCCAGAGAAACATAACACATCCCAGACTAAGGAACAGAGAGAAAAGAGACATAGCCAGGGAAACAAACACACCCCAGACTAAGAAACATAGACTTATACTGCTTTAGTTTAGGATTTTCTCTTTCAACTAGAGTTTTGACAAGCATTCCACAGAAACGTGTTTGCTAGAGAGATAGGATCATCAAGAGTCTGGTCTCTAGACTACAGCTGTGGTCAAACTGCCTGGGTTCAGGGCCCAAGCACATCACTTCCTTGTAGGAAGCAGTAGACTCCTTAATTAACCTCACCAGCAGTCTATTCCTCTCTAAAATAAGGTTGATGACAATGGCATTCACCTATTAGGGTAAGGTAACCGTGGAAAGACCAACCATGTAAGTCGTCTAACATAATACCAGATATGGGGTAAGCATTCCCTCAATATTAGAGACATTTGATGTTCTTCATTGATAGAAATTAATGCCTTCTACATATCAAGCATGTACCTGAGACAGTGTTTTATTTCAAAAGTTGAAAGCCTGCCTTCTGTTTTTGACTTAAAAGCAAGCCATCCAAATGCATTATTCCTTATTGGCAGGCTGTTTCATAAAACACATTGAACCCAGGAAAAGAAGAGGAGTTTATATCTGGAATCCAGTTTTTAATCACAGACTTCTCAGATGGGCCACACTTTTTGTAGGATTAGATTTATTTGTGATCATTAGCTGAAGCATTCACTTCATAGTAAAAAACTAATTTACAAGGAGTTGCATCCTCTAAAATCTTATTAGACCCAAATGTTTTGCCCTGAGAGACTTCAGCAGTGTTTTCTATGTGTTTTGTAAAGCTCTCTAAACTTACTTGTATATAGAACAGAACCCCAGTAGTCTCTTTGCTTTAAAGTGAAAGCATACATATACATACAGTAAGTGAGCAAACAACAAATCATTAACCTTTCTTCTGATGTGGAATTTGAGGTCTCTCCTATTTTCCTGGTTATAATGCAAAAGCCAGAATGGGCTCCCATTCATAAACTGAAAAGTTCAGAGTCCTGTATGAACTTCATTAGAAATTCTCCTCAATAGGAAAAATTCTATGATTCCACTTGACATGCCATAATAAAATTTTAAATATATTGATTTTCTTTTTCTTTGCTTCCTCTCTTTGTATGATTTAATCACAGACCTTTGTGATAGGGTTACTCCTTGCTTAAGCTTGAGTCTAGAGAGAGAAGCTGAAGGGAATTTTCTGACATGAATGTCACGGAAAAAACGTTCTTCAATAATTAATTAATTCACTCTTTCAGCTATTCATTTTAACAAATATTTATTGAATACTTTCTATGTAATGTTTCTGTTGCCAAAAGGAGGAAAAGTGATGAGAGAAAAGATTATTTCTCAGAGGAAAGAAAAACTATAAAAACCATTGTTTATTGAATAGGTATTATGAGCCAAAATACCTAAGAGATGGGTACAAATATTCTTACTATTTTATTGATTAAAATTGAGTTCATCACAATCAAGTGACTTACACCAAGTCACCAGGCTGAGGTGGGCACAGCCAAGTGTCTGTCACCTCACGGCTGCCCAAACTCGACACCTGTGCTCTGCATAACTTCTCATGCGCTGGCAATGAATTTATAAAAGAAGGGAAGCTGGAGCATAAATGCACAATAAAATGGAGTATGACCAGAAATTCCTAACCGTTCAAATTCATATTCAGTAACCAAAGACATGTTTTAGAAAAAAAATTAGGCTAGCCTATATTCTATTCCTAAAGAAGGTCATTCTCATTCAATCTGATACTATACCAAAATTTTTAAATCACATTTTCAAAATCTTTCCACAATCCCAGTCTACTTTTATTCCTCTCCCATTCTTATCAAAGAGTATATAATTGTTTCTTTGTCTGGATTAAAGTTACCAAGAAATTTATATTCTGAGCAACAATAATAGTGTTGGGAATTTCATGGTTTAAGGAGGAAAACGGGCCAGAACAAGACCATGATTCTGTTTGTTCATGTGTCTTCAGTCTATGGTCATGAAAAAAGGTACCTTTGGGTCCAAGTGGCAAGAAATTAGGTTTCTAGAGATGGTATTCTCAGTTTACATTTTCCGGCTCTAAGTTTGCAGTGTGCCTTTACATACATTTGAATTTTTCATCTCCATTTAAAAACAAGTGATTTAGCATATCTGCCTTATTGAGGGTTTATATTTTAATTAAAACATTCTCATCTGGCTCTCTCTTAGCTGCTTTTGAAATCAAATCCACTGAATGAGAACAACAAAATGAGGTGCTTGAGAAAGCATTCCCCTACCACCTCACCACCTGACTCCTCAGGGCCCAGGGCAAGTGGTACTACCCTTGAATCCCAGGAGAAGGCCACACATGTTTATCCCTGGGTTCTTTGTCTGCCTGGTTGCGCAGCGGCTCACTGAATCGTGTATATTTTTAAAGTCTGTAGGTTTTGGAAATGATGATTCCTATTCATCTCTCAGCAATGTGAAAGCAACCTAAGTGTGAGCCCTGAAATAAAGCATTGTTAAAGAAGAGTGAAACAGCTTAGAAAAAATAACACAGTTAAACAAAACATTCTCTAAAACCACACACAATTTAAAATGTAAATACTGGCACTTATAGATATTTACCTATTCCATATATACTCTACATTTGAAATATATTTTCCGAACAGTATACCTTGAGTCGGCATCAAAGCTCCCTTTCACTGGTTATTAAGTAATCCTGCATCTGGGAAACTTAGACTTTCTTTACGCATTTATCTGTTTATTTTTCAAGTGCAATATTGCCATCTACAGGATATGAAATGACAAAATTCGACCACTCCTTTAAAAACATGTTTGTAATCAAAACTAGAAATCACTGAGCTTGAAAATGTATGTGTCCAAAATCAGTCCTATTTGATTATCCTGCCAGGCACTGCTATTTTGCAAATTATCTCACAACTCACCAAAAAAAAAAAAAAAAAAAAGTGCATCAAGTCGACTTTGAAGCAATAAAGAGCTTTGGAAATGGCATTAGAAGTTTGCTCAAAGGCTCTACCATGATAAATGTTAAGGAGCAAGAAAAGCTAGTATCAGTATGAGGGTTTTAGTTGGTTACATTAAGGATCAAGCTTTGCACCTAATATGAAATTCTCTTGAAGTTAGCTGGATATAAGTTGCCTAAACTTCCTCACAAATTCAAATAACAGATACAACAAACAGTCTTTCTTTTACAGATTTCAAATCACAAATAGAGCAAACTGACTTTCTCCTAATACAAGGAGACAACCGACAGGGAGGGTACCTACTGATTCTAATAATCTAGTCAGACTTCCTAACACTCAGAGGACAGGACCAAGGGGAAACTCTTATCCTACTTTGCAAATGAAGAAACAGGCATAGACAGTGGTGACTTTGAAAAGCTTAGTTCATTTTCAGGCTGTCTTATTTTCAAAAAAATGAGAGAAAGGGAGAAACATCATAACTCATTTTCTCAATTTGACACACAGACTAAAATATGAGGTAGGAAAAATATAAAATATACAAACGGTATTGAGAAGCTATTCCTGACTGCTCAGTGTGAACTCAGTTCAGTTGAGATTGGAATTACAATATTTATCAGAAAAAGCTTGAATGTTTCAGGAAAAGCTATTACAATTTCCTAATACACTTCTCCTGTATGGAACTCTCTGTGCTTCCTGGACTTGGGTGATTATTTCCTTTCCCATGTTAGGGAAGTTTTCCACTATAATCTCTGCAAATATTTTCTCAGACCCTTTCTTTTTCTCTTCTTCTTCTGGGACCCCTATAATTCAAATGTTGTTGCGGTTAATGTTGTCCCAGAGGTCTCTGAGATTGTCTTCAATTCTTTTCATTCTTTTTTTTTTTATTCTGCTCCTCAGCAGTTATTTCTACAATTTTGTCTCCCAGCTCACTTATTCGTTCTTCTGCCTCAGTTATTCTGTTATTGATTCCTTCTAGTGTATTTTTCATTTCAGTTGTTGTGCTGTTCATCTCTGTTTGTTTGTTCTTCAGTTCTTCTAGATCTTTGTTAAACATTTCTTGTATTTTCTCAATCCGTGCCTCCATTCTATTTCCAAGATTCTGGATCATCTTTATTTTACTATCATTACTCTGAACTCTTTTTCAGGTAGATTGCCTATTTCCTCTTCATTTATTTGGTCTTGTAGGTTTTTACTTGCTCCTTCATCTGTGACATATTTTTTTGCTGTCTCTTTTTTTTTTTTTTTTTATGAATGGGATTGTGTTCCTGCCTTACTGGTTGTTTGGCCTGAGGCTTCCAACACTGGGGTTTGTAGGCTATTGGGTAGAGCTGGGTCTTGGTGCTGAGATGAGGACCTCCAGGAGACCTCACTCTGATGAATATTCCCTGGGGTCTGAAGTTCTCTGTTAGTCCAGTGGTTCAGACTCGGAGCTCCCACTGCAGCAGCTTCAGCCTGACCCTGGGCTTGTGAACCCAGATCCTGCAAACAGCCGGTTCGCTTTGGGGTTCCTCCCATCTCCTTGGGCATCAGAGTCCCCCAACAGCAGCTGGCAGGCACTTTAGTTATGGGAAGACGCTAACTCCACATCTTCCCACACTGCCATTTTGACTCTACCCCAATTTCCTAGTACCTTTCTAATCTCCTTTCCTGGAGATATTTAATATTAGGATGTATAATTAGCTCACTCTAATTTCTTAGTTGTAGCTCATCTATAATATACTAGGAGATGGACATGATAGCATCCATATTACCCTACATTCCTGTGATTTTTTTTTTTTTTTTTTTTTTTTGCGGTACGCGGGCCTCTCACTGTTGTGGCCTCTCCCGTTGCGGAGCACAGGCTCTGGATGCGCAGGCTCAGCGGCCATGGCTCACGGGCCCAGCCGCTCCGCGGCATATGGGATCCTCCCAGACCGGGGCACGAACCCGTATCCCCTGCATCAGCAGGCGGACTCTCAACCACTGCGCCACCAGGGAGGCCCTTCCTGTGATTTTTTAAAATCAACTCTCAGGATAAAAAATTAGAATAATATAAATTAAAGCCATCTCAGTATAAAAAATCATATAAAACTCTACAAAATTAAGTTTACTTTGTTATCACAATACTAACTAGGAAGAAATAGTGGTGCTTTGGTTCCAAAGGAAGAGCCTCATTAAAATGAAAACATAATTTGAAAAACTCAGTATCAGGGTTTCATTTCAAATGTTTACTTTACAGCTTTTCATCACATATCCAGCATATCCTCTGGGTACATGAACCAGTTTAAATTAAAAGATTACAGGAAAAAAAAAATCTTAGCCACAAAAATAAATTCCTTTTATCTCTAGTCTATCTATCGATACATGCAGTCACCAAACAAGGAACAAAATGTTTGTATGGACTAAATGAGTAGCTTCTGATCCAAAGAGAGTTATATGAAATAAGGGGCCAATCTATGGCTTAAGTCAATATAGTGACCCCTTGGAAAAGCAATTTATATATCATCCACACCTGGCAATATACAGAGGATACCCCCTTCATGTAAACTGCTTTCCTCAGTGTTTCTAATGATCACAACATGGCCAAATCCAATGGAAAATTCTTAGACCTCATCTTACTTGACTCCAGAGCACTTGACATGACTTTTTTCTTCCTTCCTGTAACACTGTCTCCACCTGGCTTCCCAAATATAGCATATTATTAGTTCTTCCTTCCAAGACCCTGGTCACTTCTCTCTGCCTCTTTTGCTGCATCCTCTTCTTCTCCTAATCTCTGAATGCTGATTTGCCCTCAGGGATCAGCCCTTGAGCCTTTTCTCTGCCCTATACCTATATTACATACCTAGGTTATTCCATCCATCACATGCTTTAAACATCATCTTTACACTGATGGCTCCCAAATGTATATGACCAGCTCCAAATTTTACTTCAACTCTAGACACCTCTGTCCAACAGCTACTCAACATCTCCATTTTAACATCTAATAGAGCACTGATGCTTGATATGTTTAGAACAGAAGTTTTTATTCTCCTGCATCCCTACGCCTGCTTCTTTTTAAATTAACGAACACAAAGAGAATACTAGTGAAGGATTGAGTATATGGTTAGGGCAATTTCACAGTAGTAGAAAATATAATCCGAATTTCCTTATGGAACAGTAAGGTTCATGTGAAAGAGGTGATAAAAAAGAGGACTCGACATCCACATTTTTACCCACTTCACAAAGCACTGACACAACACCCACACTCGATGGATGCTTACTTAATTTAGAGTTTATTTAGGGAGGTCTTCATTCCACAAAGACCCCTGTACTCTACATTCCACTCTCCAGGATGCCAGCCCAGTAAGAAAGGCTCTCTGATATTGTTAACAGTGTCCAACATTATAAGAGATTAATTTCCTGCCCACTATTGACTCTAAGAAATGAAGGCAGCAACAAGTCACTGGGAAATTGATTTAGAACCTCTGTGAGGTTCAGGGAAGTGACTGTCTTCCCATGGCTACTTGGGAGGAGTATGTATGAGTGATCCAACTGATCTTTAAAAGGGTTAAAAGAAGATGAGCAACATCAGTTCAACTCATTTATTATCCTGAAAAATGATTTAAAAATCAAAAATTTATTTTGTCCATCTCAATCTTTTGGTCTACACTATTTGTAAAACATGTCTAGTAGAATATAATTCCACAAAATTGCTCTGTGTAAATAGGGTGTTCTTTGAGGTCAAATACCTGAGAAAATCTGTGAACTTTATGCCCCTCCTGGAGAAATGCAGAGCACAGAAGCATGTTTCAGTTTCTGAGACTTCTTAAGTAAAGAAGCCCACTTAGTTTTGTTCTGCCTAAAAGTTTATTTGACCACAGTCGTCTCTTTGAGTAGCACCTATTAACATTCCTCAAAACTGCTGCCCCTTAGAACATACCATGGAAAACCTTGAACTACAAAGCACCAATTAGCGAATCTTGAACTATATGGTAATTTGGTGGAAATTTCAGATTCCCTCCTGATTAAATTGGCAAATATTTTTTAAAACCTACTAAACAAAGTCTCTGTTCCATATCCAGATACTTGAAAATGTGCAGAAATAGCCTCTGTGCCTCCTTCAGTTCTACAAATCTTTTAGAAACTTATAATATATTGTAATATATTTTGGAAGTACACATCGTAAATGTTTCTTACTGTATAAGCATTCAAAGAATTTCATTCGTTAAATAAATACAAGCAAATAGTGAGTCAACTAAATCTTCCCAGTATACCTTAAAATCATCAAAATGCAATCCTGGCATTAAGAGAAAGACTACCCTAAAAGTTATTAGCTTTGAGATATATTTAGAGAAAAAGGAAATTAAAGAAATCAATATTTGTAGGGAAATAGAGATGTCACTGGCTAATAATTCCAGTGAAATAACCAGATCGAAAGTCTGACCTTTCAGCTAAGAAAAACAATGTGCTGAGTTTAATTCACAAAAGATGGAGTAGAAAATTGTGGAGATAAATGGCTAAGAAAAAGCTTTAGAAGATCACATCAAATTACCCCAAAGGAACTGCTTTCACGAATGCCAAGAAACAATGAGAATGTGGATATGTGTTACAAAATTTTGGTATGTGCTGCCTTCTAAATACCCTCCTATCTATCTCCAACTCCACCTGCATAAAACAAGAAATGAAACAATGGAAATTCAGAAAAGGACATTTTTCAGAATAGAACACACACATCTTTGAGCCTAGTTCAGGACACACTGAGCTAATATATTTTATCTCACACATACATGTGTGATGGGGGAGGAGGAATTTCAGGGTGCTAGAGTAACGCGTATTATCTCCATTACTTCAGTTATCCCCTTCTCTCTTTATTCAATAAACCCGTTTTGAGAGACAGATATCAGCATATTGTCAAGTGCTTGGGGGTGAACTTTGTCAGAACCTAGCAAGGCAGAGAGAGAGAGCTCACTAAAGTACAAGTTAGAAAGGGATGCATATAATTAACTAATAGGGAAAAGACAGCCAGACCACTGCTCCAGAAGCAGCTGATGCAAGCAGAGCTTTGATAGAGTTTATCTGTGATCGTCCTCCTCTTTCCTCATGTGCTCACGCCCAGCTGGCCAAGGCTAGACTCAGGCAAAATGTGAACCTGATAAAAAGTTCTCTTCAAGATACCATCATTCTTCCCTCACACCAGCTACACAAGTTGTTTTAGACCCTTAATCGAGGCACTGAGTACTCCCAGTCTAACGCATCTGCTCAAAGCAGGGGCCTAAAAGAGAAAAAAGTTAAGAATTTGATTTTTGATTTTTTTTTTTTTTTTTTTTTTTTGGCTGTGCCGTGTCTTAGCTGAAGCATGCGGTATCTAGTCCCTTGACCGGGATAGAACCTGGGCCCCCTGCATTGGGAGCGCGGAGTCTTAACTGCTGGACCGCCAGGGAAGTCCCTTTATATATTTTTAAGCATCAAAGTAGTCAACACAGAAGGAGAAAAGCAAAATTTTTTAGAAATATTTACCTATTTATCTATAGAGACATTTAGACATATATATGTACCTATATATTACACACATACATATATTCAGAGAGAGAGGTAGATAGATGATTGATAGATTAACAGATGGATGGATAGATAGATAAAAATGGGAGGAGATGCCATCCTATTTTCAATGTCTGAGGATGTTATGGGTTTAACTGGCCCTACACTGGATGCCACTTAGCAACCCACTCCTCTGTGATCCACCATCTATTTACCTCCCTTACTCCATCAAAATAAAACTGTCTCAACTCTCATATAAAGTTGCTGCAGTTATTCATTTCTATAACCCTCCTAGAGAGTAATTTAGGAAATTATATCTATATGAAATAGAGTCATAAGGAATATAGATATGCATATGTGTATATGTGTGTGTGCTGTAAATTATACACACTCTTTTTCCAGAAATGTACCCTAAGGGCCAAGTATAAAATTTCTATTATGAACTGAAATGTTTAATAATAAGAAATGGTCCTCACAGCATAGTTTATAAATGTATAAACTAAAAGTGTATAAACCTTATAACCAACTTACATATTCAATAGAGAAGTACTTCTTTAAATCGTGCTATATATAAAAACTGAATACTATAATCATTCAAGACTCAGTTTAAGAAAACAAAAACCTTTCTAGTATCTCATTCAGAAAGGGGTGTAACATAGAAATTCAGTGCCTACAAACTGTTGGAAGGAGCAGAGAGGTCAAGGAGCCACCACTGGACCACGAGCTCCAAGGTCACACGAGCCTGGCTAGAAACCAGGGATGAGAAAACTGTTGCTGCTGCTGCTGCTGCCACCTCTACATCACAAAGATGGTAGCTCCCCACTGGCCCATGGAGTTTGGCCACAGGAAACACACCCATCTGACTTGCTGCAGGCACCACAGCAGCAAGAAGACAGCCTTCGCCTTCTTTCTGTCTCCTAAATTTCATGTGTGTCCATTTTACTGCTAGAATCTAAATCATACCCGGAACACTAATAGAAATCTAATTTAGGTACGTAGTATTTAGCTAACTGGCCCCAGTAATACAAAAAACAACACAGAAGACGATGGGGATGGATACTGAGTCTTGACAGGAGACGACTTCAAAACTAAAGTCCTTCAAAATTATTTTGGAGAAGACCTATTGCTGACAATTTTTTAAAAACACTCAGAAGGCAAAACCATGGAGATAACCAAAGTGGTTACGGCGGGTGGGGTGGGGGGAAATGAACAGGCAGAGCACAGAGGAGTTTAGGGCAGTGAAAATGTTCTGTATGGTGTTATAAAGATGGGTATATGTATTTATAGTTTTGTCCAAACGTATAGAGTGTACAACACCAAGAGTGAACCCTAAGGTAAACTATGGACATTGAATTATTATAATGTGTCAATGTATGTTCATCCTTGGTAAAATATGTACCATTCTGGTGAGTGATGTTGATAATGAGAGAGACTGTGCATATTTGAGGTCAGGGCGTATGTAGGAAATCTCTGCACCTTCCTCTAATTTTGTTGTAAGCCTAAAACTGCTCTAAAAAATAAAGGCTTTTTTAAAAAGAGAAGAAAATGAAAACTACAAAATTAAAAAAAAAACACCTCAGGTTATACTGACCTATCAAAATCATGTTTCAAAACAGAATATAATGAAAAGATGCTCAACATCACTAATCATTAGAGAAATGCAAATCAAAACTACAATGAGGTATCACCTCACACCAGTCAGAATGGGCATCATCAAAAAATCTACAAACAACAAATGCTGGAGAGGGTGTGGAGAAAAGGGAACTCTCTTGCCCTGTTGGTGGGAATGTAAATTGATACAGCCACTATGGAGAACAGTATGGAGGTTCATTAAAAAACTAAAAGTAGAAATACCATACAACCCAGCAATCCCACTACTGGGCACATACCCAGAGAAAACCATAATTCAAAAAGACACACACACCCGAATGTTCATTGCAGCACTATTTACAATAGCCAGGACATGAAAACAACCTAAATGTCCATCAACAGAGGAATGGATAAAGGAGATGTGGTAATAATATATACAATGGAATATTACTCAGCCATAAAAAGGAACGAAATTGGGTCATTTGTAGAGACATGGAATGACCTAGAGACTGTCATACAGAGTGAAGTAAGTCAGGAGAAAAACAAATATTGTATATTAACGCATATATGTGGAATCTGAAAAAATTGGTATAGACGATCTTATTTATAAAGCAGAAATAGAAACACAGAAGTAGAGAGCAAATGTATTGTTACCAAGGGGAAAAGTGGGGGTGGGATGAATTAAGAGATCGGTATTGACATATATACACTATTGATACTATGTATAAAATAGATAACTAATGAGAACCTACTGTATAGCACAGGGAACTCTACTCAGTGCTCTGTGGTGACCTAAATGAGAAGGAAATCCAAAACAGAGAGGCTATATGTATACATATAACTGATTCACTTTGCTGTACAGTATAAACTAACACAATATTGTAAAGCAACTATACTCCAATAAAAGTATTTTTTAATTTAAAAAAACAGAATGTAATAGTATGATCCATTTTTAATCCTACTTTGAGGAGAAACCGCAAAATCCACTGCTTTTGGAACTCTTAGTATATGCTTACCATATACTTATTTTGCTTCAAATTAAAGGAGTAATCATGGTAGAAGGGATGAAGGAAAGAATAAATCTCCTTTGTGTTCAACTTTGCCTTCTGATACTTTGCTTATAAGAAAATTAAAGAGTTTAGCCTAGTATTCTACAAACTTAAGAAAACTAAAACAGTATAATTTGGTTCACTCATTTATTTGCTCATTCAGCAAGTAGCTATTGGTAGCTTACCATGTACAAGGTTTTTCAAATATGTTTGGCAACTGTGCTTCCATTAACTTGACTTCCTTTTTTACTACAGAAATATAATCCCCTTACTGCAAGCATGTAATCCATCAATTACATGAAATAGGGTAACAGATATTTAAAGTATACCTTAACTTGTGTATTTCTAGTCAAGGGCTTAGTAGAGACTTTTGCAGATTAGTCTAAATAAAATAACTACAAAGAAATTCCGTAAATGATGTACTAAATAGAAATTTGTAATGGAGGAAAACTTTGGAAATCAGAAATATTAGAAAAAGTAAGGTATGGCTAAAAACCATTTAAAATTGCTTAAAATTTTGAAAGGTTATGGTTATGCATTTTAGTCTAGGACTTCTTGAAAGCTATATGAAGAGTTTGCTTTTCAGTGAAGGGTTCCTGGGGGTCTTCCATTCTTGATATGTTAAGAAGCCTCAGTTATAAAGGAGAGAATGAGAGAGGAAGGAAAAAGAAAGGGAGAAGGCACTTTATCCACAGATAGGGCAACCATACAAACTAGCTTGTATAGAACAGTCTACTTTATACCTCTAGTTCTGCATAACTACTAATGGTGCCCCCTTTTACTATAAAAAGTTTTCCAATTTGATAGGTAAATTATATGGCCATTCTAGTTGGTGACAAGAGGAAAGAACTGGGATTATAAATAACATGAAATGAATGACATATTTAATGAGACATGCAGGGAGTGAAAAATCTAAAGAGGAGAGGACTCACTGAAATTGGGTCAGTTGACAGAAGAAAAGCATTATAAAACTACCGAATAGAATGATAAAGTACAAGTCAATACACAAGGTCAATTTACAGTCCTTCACTAAATAACATTGGATTTTATCTTATCTTTAATTATTTATCAAATCAAATACTCATAATTTATCATAAATCATTAGTCTGAAAGAATATCAGTAAGTCATGCTGTTCAATGTTTTCCAAATAGCCTTAGACCCAGCTTTTCTAGAACAAAGAGCTAACTGCTGAAGGCCATTAGTATTTACAGACTTAGCATCTTTGAAATCACTCCTCTTTTGGCCTCCCTGAAACCAGGGTTTCCTGCCTTATTTTCTATCTAGATCCTTACTTTTCTATCCCCTTTCATAGCTTCTGTTTGCCTACCTGATCTTTAAATGTTGGCAATCTTAAATGCATAAGACATTTTGGGGAACATTGAGAAAACCTGAATATGAATAAGGTATTGTATTATGTTAGTAAATTTTTGCCAATAGTCTTATATATGATAATGGTATTGTGGTCATCCAGAACATGTCTTTAGTTTTAGGAGATGCCTGCTGAAATATTTAGGGGTAAAGTGTCATGATATCTACAGCCTATTTTGAAATAGTTTGGAGAAACAGGTATAGATTGACATAAATATAACTGTAGATGTATTTACAGAGATAGGTAGATAGATGAACAAGATATAGCAAAATATTAACAATGGTTAAATCCAGGTAGTAGATGTGTGGCTGTTCACTGCACCATTAGCCTTGCTTAAACTTTTGTATGTTTGAAAAGTTGTACAATAAAAAAATAGAAAAAAAGTTTTAAAAAATCATTTAAGTTGACGATCTTTTGGCATTCTAACCTCCTGTCCCGCAATCCTCCCCAAACCTTCAACCCCTGTCAACATTTTTTTCTCGTACTTTTTCTCGGTGACCTCATCCATTCTGTAACTTTAAATACCAGCCACATATAGTTCACACTCCCAAATCATCTCTGGCTCACACCTCACCACCAAACTCCTGTATAGATAATACAGCCAATTAAGCATTCCACCTAGATATCTCATATGCCTGTCAAGTTAGACAGATCTAAAAGTGAAGTCCTGATTCCCACTGCCCAATAAATCTATTCACCCCCTCATATTCTTCAACTAATTATTTAACACCTTTTTACAGCCAAAAACTTGAGTCAGAAATCTGGATATCATCCTTGATTCTCACATCACCCTCTTCCTCCATCCACTCAATTAATAAATTCTACCACTTTGACCTCCAAAATACAACTCAAGGTTCTGGATTTTTCCCCAGATTGTCACCACTACTCTGCTCCAGTCAACTTAATTATTCTTGCCTGGACTAGGACAATAGCCTCTTGGTCATTATCTGTACTTCCTTTCTTTCCCTTTTACAATCCACTCTCCACAGATTATCCAAGCTACTTTTTAAAAAAACATAAATCTAGTCTATAAATTTTCTGATTAAAATAAAATGACTTTCCATCTCATTTACAACAAAATACATGTCCCTTATCAGGACCTTGAGGTCTGAGTTGGTCCCGCCCCTGACCACCTCTCCCACTTCACCTTAAGCTTCTCTCCACCCTTACTCATTGTTCTGCTCACACCAGCTTCCTTCCTGTGCTCAGAAATTGTTGACCCATTATTTCCTCAGAAGTTGTGTCCATACTTTTTCATCTGTGTGACGGGCACTTTATTTTTATTTATTTAACAAATCCTCAGATAGACCTTACTATGTGTCTGGGCTCTTTTAAAAGAGCTTTAAGAATATTGACTCATTTAATACTCACAACAATTATATGGTAAGTTCTGTTATTATCTTCCTATAATAGATGAGAAAAAAAAGCATAACCATGTGGAACGATTGAGCAATTTTATGTAGATCATGCTATAGAGAGTGAATTTTGTCGCCCCTTATTCATATGTTGAAGCCCTAATTCCAAATGTGATGGTATCTGGAATGGGGCTATCGGAGGTAATAAGGTTAAGATGTGGTCATGAGTGTGGGTCCTCATGGTGGTATTAGTGGTTTTATAGGGGGGGGGGGGGGGTTGGTCAATTCTCTCCCTGCCATGTGAGGACACAGCAAGAAGGCAGTGATCTGTAAGCCAGGAGTAGGGCCCTCTACAGGAGCCAGATCACCATGGACCCTGAACTTGGACTTCCCAGCTTCCATAACCATGAGAAATAAATGTCTGTTGTTTAAGCCACCCAGTCTATGGTATTTTGTTATAACAGACTGAGCAGACTAGTATATATCATAATTGATAGAACCAGGTTTTGAATCCAAACTGCCCTTTAAGCAACTGTACTATATCACCTTAGATTCTTTTCTTCTGCAGGCTCAGATTAGTCTTTTAGACAAGGTCTTCTCTGAGTACCCTTTCTACTTCATCTGAGCATTTTAGTGTTTCCTTCATTGTACTTTTCTCAAGGTACAATGCATATTTTTTCACTGTTCTTGTTCATTTACCTTTCTGCTTACCTGCTATATGACAGGCACTGCTAGGTAATGGGTGTACAATAATGCCTGAGATACACCGTGTCCCTACTCACATAGAGCTTAGAGTCTAGATTAATCTCCTTTTTGCAATTTTATTTCAACATCAGAATCATAAACACTAGTAGAGAATGAATACAAAATGAAGAGTTAAGACCAGATGAAATCGGTTCAAACCAGAAGACAAGATGTAGGTGAGTATAAGGCAAGGAACTAGAAGTGCTGACTTAGGTGGGGTCACGGTAAGGCTGAAGAGACAGAAGTATGGAAATCAGAGGAGATGCTAATAGAGAGGATCTGATTAAAATTTTCCTCCCTCCCTTAAAAAAGGGTCTCATTTATTTAGGATCTGTACCTGTCAGGCAAGGCCTGAGGCAGCCCTCAAACAGAAATAGCATGATCTGATTGCTAAAAAGGTGGATGTCCCAGCAAGCAGAATGAACCATGGTGGAAACCAGGATCCTGCCCCCATCTTTCAGAGACATGATGTAAGTATTCTGCGATACACTGGGCCACTAGTCACTCCCCTGATTTAAGTAATGCAAGGTAAATGGAATTAATCCAACAACCTAGATGTTGCTCGTTTGGGGAGTCTGCGATCAAACATTTCCAGCTCAAGATGGGGTCTGTCATTTCTAAGAGGGCAAGAACTCAGTCAAATGCAGCTCTAGCACACAATCTCAAGTCTGGCCCCCTGACTGCCCTGATGTGTGAGCTTCTCAGCTGATGTAAAAACAGGAGACACTACTTATGAAAACCTGTAGCTTTCAGCTTTAGTAGGTGGTTCTCCTAGTCTCAGAAACCTCAAACCTTTATGAATACCTTCTACATGCCAAACATTGTTCTATGCACTAAAGAAGTAACAGAAAGTAAGAAGTAACAGAAGTAACACAAAAATGGAACAGGGTTCTGCTGTTATAGATCTTATATGCTAATGAGAGAGTAAACAAGAAAAATGAATTAACTCATTAATTTAAAAATTATTTCTGATAATAATAGTGTTTTGAAGAAAATAAAACAGGGTCATGTGACAACAGAGTGATTTAGTGGTGCAAGGACTACTAGTTCTCCAAGAGAACCCATCCAACTATAAAAGTAGAGTTGTACTGAGCACACGGATGCCCAGCTAAGTACACTTCCCAGCCTTCCTTGCAGCAAGTGTGGTCATGTGATTATGTCCTCATCCATGAAATAGGGAAGGAAATGATGTAAACCACTTTGGGTTCTAGACCTCCTCCAGGCTCCCTTACCCCTTCTCATTGGTTAGAAACTGAATGCAGCAACAACCCAGCTGTAATTATTCAGATGATGATGGTACTTTGAGCATAACAGACAGAATAAAATGAAAGAATCCTGGATACAAGAATGACCTCATGGAGTAGAATTTTCCTGTAACCTGGACCAAGCACATCAATATTATTATGTAAAAAATAAGCACCATCATGAGTCCTTTTTAAGTAGCAGTTTAGCTTCCCCAAACTAGGCAATGGGGGCTTGGGACAGAAATATTGGGATAAGCACAGGAGATGGCATTTAGGAGATGAGGCCTGCATAATGGGAAGGAGTTAGCCACATGACTACAGGAGAGTGAGGAAGAGCCAGCACTAATAGCATCCGGAAAGAGCCTGGCAAACGCCTAGCCATGATCTTGGTAAGATCCAGCTCCTACATTAACACCAGAACCATAGGTACTAGTAAACCTTTGGCAGAGGGCTAGGAGCTAGGTCATGGAGAGCTTGAAAAGCTGAAGATGAAGAATAAAAAGTAAGTCCAGGCACAGGCCATACCTAAGGCAAGAACCAGAATCTGATGACCTCAGCATCTTCTAGGAGAAGTATCCACCTTCTACAAGTCAAAAGGTCAAAAGCAAGTAGACAGTTGATGTTAGGACAAATAGAAGTATCAGGAGACATGGCAAGCAGCTGGTCAGACATTGAGTGGTAAGACAAACCAGAAATTTTTAGTAATTTACTCATTCAACAAAGTGTTTCTTTTTCTCTTAAGATACTATATTTGTTGCTATGTGATGGTTTCTGTGAGAATGATATACTCAGACCTTTTCTTGTTCCCCAAATAGATAATGTATTGCTGTACTTTTGCCTTAACATGTGTTGAGAACTATTTCTTTGTTTTGTTGTTCAAGTAACATCCATTGACCTACACATAGTGGTTTGTATGTGCCTAAGGTTTCAAGCAGAATCACAAAAACAAGTGCAGAAAGATAGCAGAAGGGAAAAAGCATTTTACTGCTCAAGAGAGAATGTTGTCTTCTAATGATTTTTCAAGCAACCTTAAGATAAACATGAAAATCATTTTCTGAAAAGTTCTAAGACCTTTAAAGAATGATGGATGAAAGCAGAAATGCAAAGTCCTATGAGAATAATTAAGAACCAAGTGATCCAGAGGTGCATTAAGGCAGAACAGAGCAAAAGAAAGCCACACCAGGGATGCCAGAAGGTGAAAAAGTCTGTACCGGAGTCTAATTTTACATATTTCTCTTTGGGGCATAAGTCTAGGATAACTAACACGAAACCTACAGGCAGAAGTAAGTAGAAACACTAGGCAGGTATGTATGACAAAGAAAGAGCTCACCGTATAAACTCATTTCTTTTTATTCTACCTTCAATGAAGGTGGAGAAAATACTTGTTAATCACAGCACCATTTTTTTTTAAGCAAAGGCCAGTGGGCTTAATGCTCCCCATGTGTTATACAGGACTCTAAACATTTCTGCTCAGTTACCATTTTTCCTCTTCTATCAGAGTGAAAAAAAAAAAAAAAAAACGTTTTTCCCAGGTAGTCAGAGAGTTTTATAAAACGCTAGGAGATCCAATTGGAAGTGTTGTTGTGACTGTCGTTCTGGGTATCACCACAGAGGCTCCAGATCTAGCATATGTGATGTCTGATCCTTCCCTTCCTCCCATTGTCGGGGAAAATGCAGCTGAAGGAGGAGGTGGAGGGAAACACTGTGGCTCTGTTCCCTCCTACAGAGTAAAAGGGGAAAGGCAGTTCCGGGCTGCTGTGAAGCACCATTACCTTCTACTGGGTTAACTGTCATGTCACCCCTCTAATGAAAACCCTTCAAAACTTCCCCACTCCCCTCAGGATTTAGTAAAAACTCCAAAACATGGTTGAGAAAACCCTGTATCCCTACCCTTCTCTCTCAGCCACATCTTTCCACATCCTCTCCCTATATTCTTGAGTTCTGGTCATTTGGAACCGCTCAGAAATTCTCAGAAAGCAACATATATGAGTTGCCCTTTCTCTCCTCTTCCTTGCACCTTGGGTTCCCCTTCTCTTGCTGCAGCAAACTCTCCTACTCATGCTTCAGCTCTCAACCTAAGCCCCAATCCCTCTGAGAAGCAGCCCCCTCCCCGACAAGGCTCAATCTCAGGGAGTGCCCCTCCACCACCCAGATATTCATGATGCTGTGTCACCCCTGCTGTGACATGCACACGTCTGTACCAGGACCACCTCTTATGTCTGCTTCCTCTTCAGCAGCGTGAGGACAGTTTTGCCTCTCATGTCCCAGTGACCCATCAGCATCCAGCTCAATGTTTGGTAAACATCAGGCAACCAAATAAGTATTTGTTCAGAAAATATGTTTACTTTAAAAAAATAAAGTCAATAAAGATTATTTTTAGGTATCAAGAAATAAACTAAAGAATCTCAAATCAAATTTCTCAGTGCTATCTCTCAGTATGCCCAGATTTTGTGGTTCCTGAGTCACACCTCACTTCTTCTTGTTTATTTTTACACTAGTTTTTTAAAGGCAACCTTTGGACCCCTGAAAAACTAAAATTTAAATTCTTTCGTATGGAACTTTGATTAAATCATTCACTTGACACAAAATTTAAATAGCAGATATTAAGGCAAAAACTGCATAAGATATTGTCAGAGAAGACTATGAGAACGTTACAAAACACCTTTATATAACTCTGCTAAAGAGGAAGTAGACATTTTTTCAAAAAGTCTTTTGACTCATAAAGTGTTAGCTCTGTTTTTAATTTAATTAATTAATTTTGTTAGCTCTGTTTTTAATTAATTCCAGCTATTGACACAAAGCTGTAAGGTTAAATAACTAAAACACCAAAGAACATGTGTCTAGCATATTTTCTTTTAGGTAAACTTGGCCCAGTTCACTTATAAATACATTTTCTATACTGTATAGAAAAGAGAAGCTGATGGAAGAGGCCCCCAGCTGAGTCAAGATAGACGAGGCGCCACCATGACAATTCCCATCTTACACGCTTCCTCCGGAAATTTCTGTGGCTTATTCAGGTCCTTTCACATATTGTAGAAAGTGATTCATTTTTAAAAGGAAGAAATAAGCATAAAATGAGAGAGCTGGTTAGAAGTCCCTCTAAACTCAAGATGTGCTATTGGAAAATAATGATCTTTACATAGGAGGCTGCTGTCATCGTTCCTCCTTCCATTCATTCAACAAGCACCCTCTCTGCTCAAGGTGCTGGGGATTCCAAACAACAAAGCATGTCCTTGTGCTCCTTGAGATGTTCAAAGAGCATCACATACATTCTTAGAGATAATAATCAGTAGATGGTGAGAACTAGAAAAGGATTATGACTTTAATATTATCTTCAGATGCATATTTTGGCTTTGAATAATCTACTGCTATGTATCTTGCCAACATTTATATATACATATATTCCCTTCCCACTGAAATCTAAGTTTCTAGATAGCAAGAAACTTATACTGCTTTTATATCATGCACTGCTTCTTTAAATTTACCATGATTCACAGTAATAAATACATTTTGCATTGATTCAATGACACATATACACATATATACCTATATATATACCTACAACAAATGTTTCATAAAAATATACCTATCATTACAACATTAGTATATTCTAGTGTTTTCTATTTTGTAATATGCTATTCTAGTCCATTTCATTTAAATAAACAAACACACATACACACACATACATACACATATGCTGGTCATAACCTTTTAATGAGCTATAGCCCATGGTTTGAATAAAACTACTTCAAAAAATTTTTTTAAAGACCTACAAAGTATTAGCAAAATACGTGCAATGATATTTGGTGAAGGATACTTGGTGAAGTATCATATCACCTGGCTGAAGGTAATACGGCATGAAGATTAGAATTCAGGGTCTGTAATAAGACATATCTGAATTTAAATTCAGGCTCCACTGTTCGTTGGCTATCTAATCCTGAACAAGTTATTCAACCTCTTTAAGCCTCAATGTCCCCGTACTGAAAATGGTAAAAATGAGTTCCTACCTGTTGGGAGAGTAGAAGAGAGCATGCATGTTACATTATTTACTACAGTGCAAAGCATATAATAAGTACTTAGTAAATATTAAACTCTAAAAAATCTATCCAAAGGAATGAAAACAAGAATTGAGATGAAAATTAAAAGTAATTTGGCTTAGGCCAACTTCAACAAGATATTGGGGGAGGGAGGGGCCGCTGCAAGAGGAGTTTTCACAAACTATCGAAGCAAACAGTTCATGGGCTATGGGGATTTTAGAATGAGTTACCAAGGCAGGCTGTTTTCTGTTGAGCTTCAGAAAAGAAGAGCATCCCATTTTTTTAATGTGGTTTAAATATGGTCCAAAAAAGAGGAAGATGGGGGAAAAAATGGAATAGATAATATTTCTGAGGTTCCTCGGAGTCTTACAATCCTACAGATGAAGTCTGACAAACGAATCAAGAGCAGATACGCAGGACAGCATGCCTCCCTATGCTGCACCCAGACAGCTGAACCAAGTCCTGACACCTGCAGGTAGACCATAGGGCTTTTTTTTTTTTTTTTGGTAGGGCTGATTTAAATAGCACAGGCATCACAGTGGCAGCTTGACCTAGATTGTGCTCACTGCCTACCCTGCCATCTGCGATACCTTGGCTGCACAGACTCATCCAAACCATAATGTAGAGCAGTCTCTCTACCATGGCCCCTTGTTTGGGGATCTGCCACAGAGAGCATTCTCAGGCTCTTAGGCAAAGCGAGTTTAAAAGTTTCACTCTTATACTTTCCCAAAGAAGCTAGACCATTAATCTTATTTCCCTCACCCATAAAAGCTCTAGTAACCCCAGAATCAGTTGACAAGACTAAGAGACTTGATTTTTGCAGGACATTTTTTTAGTCTCCAAGAAGCAATGGTAAATCAACTTAATAATCCTGTGTCTTCAAAGCACAGGGGGTACAGTTGTAACGTGTATCCCCCAAATCCTAAGGCAGTTAAATGATGAGGGAATACAGCTCACTCTCTGAATACACACAGCAACTTGGTACTAGAGCTGGTTACAGAGAAGCCCTGGCGAGGATGATTCCAGTGAAGTGCGACCCACTTACCCACAGGACTTTAATATGCAGGCACTGGGCTTTTGGACCTGCCACAAATGTTGGAGAATAAATAAATGAATGCAAAGAATACAGTTCCACTACATTCGCTGAATTAACCAGGCAAATGGCAAGGACTTGGCATAGAGCTATACAATGCATAAATAATCAGAGACAGAGACTACATGTCCATTCAGCTGGAAACAGATTCTGGCTGCCACTTAAAATATCAACAGTGTGTCTACCACATCACCAACATGTTTTTCAAAATGCTCAGGCAGCCAGATAAATTGCTCTGTGGCTTTCCCCTGCTGCTTGTGGATTGACAGTGTTTATAAACAGCTGTGTTAACATCCTCAGACTCCAAGGAAATGTTCTTATTGCACTGAAAAGCTTTTATAGTTCATATATCTAGCAATGGACAGGCAGGTCTTTTTGTTCAGATGGCTGTGTTTCTATCATCTGGGTTATGATAAAAGCCAGTAATTCCTTTTGTGTAGCCAGTGGTAGCAAGTGGCAATAAGTCTAACCCAGCCATAACACAAAGGATCTCCAAACAGATTTTAGCTTCCCCCATCTGGGTATTTGCAACAGTAGAACAAAGAACATACATCTTATGTTCTCAAGACCCTTTACCGTCTGAGTCCTAACCGCCCTTCCATGACCCACTTCCTCACCCAGCACTTGACTCTAAGTGCACACTGAACCAGTCACTGTGCCCTGAGTGGACTGTGCTCTGCAGTTTCTTTGAACCTGAGCACAAGCGAGTGAGTGCTTTGCTAGAATGCCATCCACTCTCTTATCCACCTGGAGAATGCTCACTTATTTTATTCCCCCAACTGTAAGGTTTCCTAGAAGTCTTACCCTTTTCCCCCAGGCAGAATTTACATACTTTTAAAATCACATTCTAGACTGCAAGCCTCTTGAGGACAGGAAACACACCCCAAAAGCTCTGCATCTCCATTGGAGCCATCAGAGTGTCTGGCATGGGGTAGGTACATAACAAAAGACTGTCAGACAAAGAATTTTGAGAGGAATGTTATTATCTCTTCTTACCAAAAACACAGGAGGGGGAATTGCAGAATTTATAAGAAGGAAAGCAGAGGTGGAGGAATAGCTATCTGACTGAACACCATCGGAATTTCAGGAAAGCTGAAGTTTTTCTTTTCTTTGGCTGCAGTTGCATTATGCTTGGAAGTGGCCACTATCAGGCAACATAACAACATTCAACTTTTTTTTTTTTTTTTTTTTTTTTTTTTGTGGTACACGGGCCTCTCACTACTGTGGCCTCTCCTGTTGCGGAGCACAGGCTCCAGACGCGCAGGCTCAGAGGCCATGGCTCACGGGCCCAGCCACTCCGCGGCATGTGGGATCCTCCCAGACCGGGGCACGAAACCATATCCCCCGCATTGGCAGGCGGACTCCCAACCACCGTGCCACCAGGGAAGCCCCCACAACGTTCATCTTTTTAATTTTGGAGTCCCTGATTACGGCCCAAGAAGGGCTTCCACGGATCTCTTTTTGTCCCCATCCTGGATTTTGCAACATATTCTCAGAGATGCTCAAAGCCCAAAAAAGATTACAGACCGCTATCTAAATATATATTTTTTTAGATTTCGACATGCCAGGAAATGTATTCCATCATGCTGATGACATTTAAGAGAATCAAAGTGATAGTTGAAAATTATAACAATCACTTTAATGCACCACTTTACTCAATGTAAAGTCACATTCCTTATGTACTTATACACAGCTTTCATTAGAATAACAGAAATATATGTCAGTCAGTGTCTGTTAAATGCTTGCTGTGTCCAGCAATGTCACATTGAGAAGCTTGCATTCTAATAAATCAACACAAAAAGAACTATTTTAAAAATAGGGAATAAGAGAATCCACAATAGTTGCCAAATTTGGTGGTTCACATAATGAATATAGGAGTCAGACATGGAGCTTGCTATGGTCAGGGAAGTTTTTGCAGAAGCCCCTGGGAAGGGTTCATTCTCCTCAGAGGATCCTATGGGGCAAGAAGTGTTTCAACTAGGAGGCAAAGTGCTAAATGGATATTGGACTTAAATCAGAAGAGCTAAGTTTTAGGCATAGTGTTGCCTCTTACTAGCCATGTGACTTTGGACTACTCAATTATTTCTATGCCCCAGTTTCTGCACCAGTCCCCTGGAGATATCTCTGCCTGGCCCCTATCCCTGACATATTTGCAAGACTCAAGTCAAGATAAAGTGGGTAAAGCATTTTCTAAATTATAAATCACTCTACTATCAGATGTGAAAACACTAGAGGAAGTGGTCGAGTCAGGTACACATAATAGTCTGTGGCATGAAACATTATTTTGCTCAGTCTGTTTTGTTTTGTCTTCTTGGCTCTGAGCAATGCAATCCAAGGTCTTTATGTTCATTTAATAACACTTCTTGTCAAACTTCTCATACATAAAGTTGTATATGCAACCAGCCCAAGAACTGCAGGCCGGCTGCTAGGATTATTTTCCAAAAGGGCAAACAAAGAATGGTAACTTCATTGTAGCCCAAAGCAGGCAGCCTTTCTTGTTAATGACTCTCCCAGAGGTGGAGAAGTTGAGCATTCGCATCATTTTTTCTTTGAAAGCCTCTCCCCTGAGCCCTGTGCGGCTTGTTCATGGTACACAATTCAGAATCACCCAACCACTTAGGACACTGGGATCTGGAAGCTGTAGCAAATGTATTTCACATTCAAGAGGAGAAGCATTAGCAAGCACAACATTTAATATGCTCTGTGCCTCCAGGATCAGGAGCTTAGACTTTCCATTTCGGCTTCACCAGTTAGAATGCAATCTGACAAGAGTGTGTAGCGATGCAGTGTGCCGGGCCCTCGTCTGCACAAGGCAGCAGTTTTATCATCAGTAAGGAAGCATTAAGTGAACCCCAGGGATAGCATATGTATTGTATTTAGAGGAAGGGGTGAAAATCCATCAACGCTGTGTAACTTAAAAGGTTTTCATGCAGTTCGCAGGAAGCTAACAGCTTAGATTCCTTTGTCCCAGTTAAAGAGAAAATGTTCTAGGAAAGAAAGATGGATTTACCCAGGGAGTGAACTTAAGTGATAAAGGAAGACAGGATTAATGGACATCGCCCAGCACGTTAGAGGAGCCACACATTATTTTGTATTTGCAGAAGAGCACACTTTGGGAATTCTGAGCTAGACACCCATTCAAATGAATCTTTTTATTGCCTTTGATTACACAGTCTTTTAGTCCCTCCTTGTCAGTTCCCAGTTGTCTCCTATTAGAGGAGAATTACAATCCGTCTTTATACCAGGAAAGCATAAACTTGAGGGGAGAGAAAGGACAAACAGAATGGGGTGGCTGAGAAGGAGGAGGAGATGAGTCAATATTTCATTCTGCAAATTAGATTTGCACTCCTGTGCCGGGAATAAATAAAGGTAAGCAAAGGTCCCAGGCTCTCCTCACATAGAAACGATTGTAACTCCATTCAACCCTACAGTCTTGTTGCCGATATCTGCCCTGTGTTCCTTGAATTTGTTCAATTCGCTGCCACCGGGCCTTTCTCTCAGTTGCCCCTTCTATCTGCCAGATCCTCCTGTCATGAAAGCACCTATTGAAATCTCCTTCCTTCTTCATCCGAGCAAAGGTGAACCCAAGTGCTATGTTCTCAGAGAGCTTTCTCATATTCTGCCACTTGGAATCCATCTCTCCAGGAAATTGCTTTTTAACTACTTAGCACAGCGTACATGGTTTAGAATTGTTATTTGCGGAAACATTCAGATGCGCCCCCCACCAAATTATGGGTTGTGAGGGCAGATGCCAGGCCTCACTCATCCCGAGTGCCGGGCGGTGAGCACGCTGGTGGAACACAGTGCCCATTGCTATGGTTACAAACCACACACATGATACCAATGCAGGCAGCGCACAACTTGGAGCCCTGTGATGTTGACCAATGTACGCGTGAAACTAGCCTGCGACTCTTTGCACTCCCTTTTCCAGGAAGGGCTGGTATTCTCTCAGCTCCTACCCAATCTCCATCCCCACAGCTACCTGTAGTAACCTGAGATATTTAAATTCAATCTTGTGGGTCTGTCACTAACTTCTTTTAGAGAACTGCCAACCTAAAATCCATTCAAATATCAGACATGTAACTGACACTCTAGCCTTTAAATTGGGATTGTGGAGATGTCTACAACTTTTAAAATTTACCGAAAGGTTTTGCTTACTTAAATATTTATAAATAAAGTTTATTTGGTGCACGATTTGTTGTAAAAATTTTACATACATTCACTTATCCTCATAAAAACCCTCTATGGTAATACTATTGTTCCCCCTTTAAAGATAATGCAAACTGAGGCCCAGAGAGTTTAATCTGCTAAAGTTCTCACTGCTCATAAGCAGTGGAGCCAAGCTATGAACCTTAAATATCTGGCTTCAGAGTCTGTGTTTTCAATCATGGCACAGATGGAGGAGTCAAGTTTTCTGAACCTCAGATACCAGCACTGGAAAAACTAGTTTGTTTGAAATTGTGAATGATGTCAAAGCTGAGGTCAGGACCTGAGAGTTCAAAACTGGAGACGGTAGACCCTGCTTTTTGCAGTACACCAACACCAAGCTTAATGGATAGAGATTTGATTCAGTTTCCAATTACTTCCAATTATTTATAAGATTGAGGGGGTCAGTTAACTATGAGAATGACATTTGTTTACTTGAATAGCAACATGTATTTCTGTATAAAAATGAAACTTTAATTACACCGAAGAAATAAGTAAAGACCTTTTTCTAACACTTAGAAATCAGTTGAATTAAAGATTTTGCCAGAATTCAAGATCTTCCCAGAATTGTTGCTCCTTGAAAAATATGAGTTTTCCTGGAAAGATAGTGAACTCTCCTCAAGAATGATGTAACAGATCAATATGGGATGAATACATCATTCTGTTGGGAAAAGCAGTCCTCTGCTTGCAGTCTTTTGACCCCACTGGGCCAAATAAGTATAGACTTTGGGCCTGGGACCTTCCTCACCAAGAGATGAGTCCTCACAGCTTTGCTGAATTTGTCACCTTGTGTGGAAAGACTTTTCCCTGTGCTCTTTTGTTCTGCTTAAGCATGCACATCATATGGCACATGGCCAACCCCACTGCTTTTTCTGTCCCCTTCAGGAGGGGACAGCTCCTAGTGCAGCAGCACAAGAGGAGTCCAGGCAGGCCAACAGCACTGCACTGGCCACCCAGAGGGACCTGCTGGCTGCAGGAAACCAATGCACTGAAGTTGATTTTGCTCTCTCTTCTCTACGTGAGTAAAATATGCTCTACCCAGTGCTTGACTGCAGTGTGTTTTCTTTGCAGACTCTGATACCAAGATGCAGTGGGCAGCAGTGATGAGCCTCCTACTCCTGATAATAGGCACCAATGCCACTTACTCCATACACATCCCCTCCCGGGACTGGTCTACACAGGTTTCCTGTGTAGTTCCTTCTAAGGGGCCTGCCACTCACCCACTGACACTCCCCTTCCAGGCCGTTTTCCTCATTAGACACCCTCCTTGTTCTTCAAAACTCATCTCAAGCACCTTCTCCTGAGCCATCATTGCAGCGGAGATGCACCTCCTAGGAGCTCCTACAGAACTGGTTCACACCTGAGTCACGGCAACCAGCATGTCCACGTCCAATAACCCACTGACTTACAACAATCTCTCTAGACTCTGAGCTCACCAGAGCAGGTCCCATGTCTTATTCAGATTTCCTTACCGGGATCGGATACTATGCCTGCCACATGGTAGGCATTTGTTTCTTCATCCAACACACGTGTACTGAGTGTCTAAAGTGCTGTGAGCTATGCTAGACTGGGTATACCATGGTGAAAAAAACCGTGCGTGATCCCTGCCTTCATGGAGCTCATAAATTAGCAGGGAAAATACACATCAACCAAATAATCACAGCAAAGTGAGCCAATGTCAAAATATAACAAGGATGACTGTCACAATAAGTAGTACTCAGGGTATATAATAGAGAAAACTGAAATCAAATAAAGAGACACTTTTTTAGGGGAAAAAAAACAGGGGGTTTCCCTGAAGAAGCAGCCATTGAGCTAAGTTATGATGGAAAATGAGGAAGCGTGTTCCAGGCAGAAGAACACCTCCAGCATAGGGGTGGGAGAGAGGATGGCATGTGTCTTCTGCAAAGGCTGAGCGAGCAGAGCGGACCCAGCAAGGGGAGAACAGTATGAGCAGAGGACAGAGAGAGCAGAGACCAGATCCTGCAAGAGGCCCTGCAGAACCAAGAATTTTACCCTTTACCTTAACATCACTAGGAAACACATCATCAAACATCCAACTGATGTTTCAAGATGATTTCTCTGCTGCAGTGCAAACGGAGAAGGAGTGGCTGGGTGGGGAGGTGATACATTTGGATGTGGGGAGATCGATGAGGAGAAGACCACAGCATCCAATAGAAGTGACTTGGAATGGAATGGAATGGCGACCATGGGATGGAGACTAATGCACTGATCCAAGAGATACCTAAAAGGTAAATACCTGCGTATTTGCGACAGACTTGAATTCACTTAATAAATATGTGTCGAGTGAGTAAAGTGTTGGAAGAAGAAGAGTAACTTGGGGTGATTACTAAAATCCCTGCACATCTGAGAACACTGCAACACTGCCAGGAAGTTAAGCTTAATGGAAGTGGACCCTCTTCCAGAGAGAGTGCACGTGAGAGCAGTGAACTCAGCAATGAGGTGTCCTTAATCTAACACAATTTTTGCTCTTTTGGGGGTGTTTCCATCCATGGTTTCCAGTGCATGCTCTTAAAAAGGCCTCCCTGAAGTTGCTGTTCTTGTGAGCAAGGGGACTGGAACAGACAGTTCATGCTGGGTTTTTTTTTTTGCTTCACAGGTAAAACCTCAGCTATAGCTCCAGTGAAATGTTTCTAATTTGTACCCCCATCTACTGGTAGTTGGTTCAACACCACCTTCCTGGACCTTCTAGGGCACAGCTGTGGTGCTCGGTTTTCTTTCTTTAAAAAATAAAAATTATTCTTAGAAACCATCACCACCACTGCTTTCAGGCACACCTTGTCTCCCATTATAAACAATATATGTTAACTGACTAGGGAAATACAGAAAAACATAAAAAAGAAAATAAAAACCATCTGTAACTTCCCCAATAGTGGAAAAAACACTATTATCTGGAGAAAAGTTAACAGTCCTAGTTAAGAGCTTAGGCTCTATAGTTAGACACGAATTTTGGTCTTTATCCTAAGAGTCCTGGGAAACCAAATAATCGGATTTCTGTTTCAAGGTGATTTGTCTGCTGCTTTATGGACAGAGAATGAATGGATAGGTGAGGAGGTAGTACACTTGGATGTAGAAAGATAAATTAGGAGTCCAAATTTCAACACCAAATCTAGTATTAAGAATCAATGGGAGGCGGCCGGGTGCTGTGTTCGCTGTATGCATGCAATGATTTTGGTTGCTTCGGCCTTCTTCCCACTCTCTGGTCCTTCTGCCAGCCTCGAATCCTCATTACTTTCGGTACTTGTGGTTGTGTATCTTCAGGGAAAGATTCCTACAAGTGAGACTGCTAGATTAAAAGTCGTATGGTTGACAGGGTCTTGTTGCTCTGAACTGGTGTCAGGTCTGAGCCTCTGAGGTGGGAGAGCCGAGTTCAAGACATTGGACCACCACAGACCTCCCAGCCCCACGTAATATCAATCAGCGAGAGCTCTCCCAGATATTTCCGTCTCAACACTAAGACCCAGTTCCACCCAAAGGCCATTAAGCTCCAGTGCTGGATGCCCCAAGCCAAACAACTAGGAAGATAGGAACACAATGCCCATTAGGAGAGGCTGCCTAAAATCATAATAAGTTCACAGAATCCCAAAATACACCAGCAGATACAGCCCTGCCCACCAGAAAGGCAATATCCAGTCCCAACCACCAGAACACAGGCACCAGTCCCCTCCACCAGGGAGCGTACACAACACACTGAACCAACTTTACCCACTGGGGGCAGACACCAAAAACAATGGAAACCACGAACCTGCAGCCTGCAAAAATGAGACCCCAAACACAGTAAGTTTAAAAAAAGGAAAAGACAGAGAAATATGCAGCAGATGAAGGAACAAGGCAAAAGCCTACCAGACCAAGCAAATGAAGAGGAAATAGGCAGTCTACCTGAAAGAGAATTCAAAGTAATGACAGTAAAGATGATCCAAAATCTTGGAAGTAGAATGGAGAAAATACATGAAACATTTAACAAGAACCTAGAAGAACTAAGGAGCAAACAAACAGTGATGAACAACACAATAAATGAAATTAAAAATTCTCTAGAAGGAATCAATAGCAGAAAAACTGAGGCAGAAGAACGGATAAGTGACCTGGAAGATAAAATAGTGGAAATAACTACTGCAGAGCAGAATAAAGATAAAAGAATGAAAAGAATTGAGGACAGCCTCAGAGATCTCTGTGACAACATTAAATGCACCAACATTTGAATTATAGAGGTCTCAGAAGAAGAAGAGAAAAAGAAAGGGTCTGAGAAATTACTGGAGAGATTATAGTTGAAAACTTCCCTAACATGGGAAAGGAAACAGTCAGTCAAGCCCAGGAAGTGCACAGAGTCCCATACAGGATAAATCCAAGGAGAAACAAGCCAAGACACATATTAATCAAACTATCAAAAATTAAATACAAAGAAAATAATATTAAAAACAAGGGAAAAACAACAAAATGCATACGAGGGAATCCTCATAAGGTTAACAGCTGATCTTTCAGCAGAAACTCTGCAAGCCAGAAGGGAGTGGAAGGACATATTTAAAGTGATGAAAGGGAAAGCCTACAACCAAGATTACACTACCCAGCAAGGATCTCATTCAGATTTGACTAAGAAATTAAAACCTTCACAGACAAGCAAAAGTTAAGAGAATTCAGCACCACCAAAGCAGCTTTACAACAAATGCTAAAGGAACTTCTCTAAGCAGAAAACACAAGAGAAAGAAAAGACCTACAAAAACAAACCAAAAACAACGAACAAATTGGTAACAGGAACATACATATCAATAATTACCTTAAATGTAAATGGATTAAATGTTCCAACCAAAAGACACAGACTGCCTGAATGGATATAAAAACAAGACCCATATATATGCACAGAGACCCACTTCAGACCTAGGGACACATACACACTGAAAGTGAGGGGATGCAAAAAGATATTCCATGCAAATGGAAAGCAAAAGAAAGATGGAGTAGCAGTTCACATATCAAACAAAACACACTTTAAAATAAAGACTATTACAAGAGACAAAGAAGGACACTACATAACGATCAAGGTATCAATCCAAGAAGAAGATATAACAATTGCAAATATTTGTGCACCCAACATAGAAGCAACAAAATACATAAGGCAAATGCTAACAGCCATAAAAGGGAAAATCGACAGTAACACAATAATATTAGGGGACTATACACCCCACTTTCACCAATGGACAGATCATCCAAAATGAAAAGAAAAAAGGAAATGCAAGCTTTAAATAACACACTAAACAAGATGGACTTAAGATATTTATAGGACATTCCATACAAAAACAACAGAATACACTTTCCTCTGAAGTTCTCATGGAATATTCTCCAGGAGAGATCATATCTTGGGTCACAAATCAAGCCATAGTAAATATAAGAAAGTTGAATCATATCAAGTATCTTTCCTGAGCACAATGCTATGAGATTAGATATCGATTACAGGAAAAAAACTGTAAAAAATAAAAACATATGGAGGTTAAACAATATGCCACTAAATAACAAAGAGATCACTGAAGAAATCAATGAGGAAATCAAAAAATACCTAGAAACAAATGACAATGAAAACACGACTCAAAACCTATGAGACGCAGCAAAAGCAGTTCTGAGAGGTAACTTTATAGTAATACAATCCTACCTCAAGAAACAAAAAAAGTCTCAAATAAATAACCTAACTTTACACCTAAAGCAATTAGAGAAAGAAGAAGAAAAAAACCCCAAAGTTAGCAGAAGGAAAGAAATCATAAAAATCAGATCAGAAATAAATGAAAAAGAAATGAAGGAAACAATAGCAAAAATCAATAAAACTAAAAGCTGGTTCTTTGAGAAGATAGGCAAAACTGAAAAACCATTAGTGACACTCATCAAGAAAAAATGGTAGAAGACTCATATCAATAGAATTAGAAATGAAAAAGGAGAAGTAACAACTGACACTACAGAAATACAAAGGATCATGAGAGATTACTACAAGCAACTATATGACAATAAAATGGACAACCTGGAAGAAATGGACAAATCCTTAGAAAAGCACAACCTTCGGAGACTGAACCAGGAAGAAATAGAAAATATAAACAGACCAATCATAAGCACTGAGATTGAAACTGTGATTAAAAATCTTCTAACAGGGCTTCCCTGGTGGCGCAGTGGTTGGGAGTCCGCCTGCCGATGCAGGGGATACGGGTTCGTGCCCCGGTCCGGGGAAGATCCCGCATGCCGCAGAGCGGCTGGGCCCGTGGGCCATGGCCGCTGGGCCTGCACGTCCGGAGCCTGTGCTCCGCAACGGGAGAGGCCACAACAGTGCAAGGCCTGCATACCACAAAAACAAAAAAAAAAGTCTTCCAACAAACAAAAGTCCAGGACCAGCTGGCTTCACGGGCAATTTCTATCAAACATTTAGAGAAGAGCTAACACCTATCCTTCGCAAACTCTTCCAAAATATAGCAGAGGGAGCAACACTCCCAAACTTATACTATGAGGCCACCATCACCCTGACACAAAAAGCAGACAAAGATGTCACAAAAAAAGAAAATTACAGCCCAATATCACTGATGAACATAGATGCAAAAAACCTTAACAAAATACTAGCAAACAGAATCCAACCGCACATTAGAAGGATCATACACCATGATCAAGTGGGGTTTATCCCAGGAATGCAAGGATTCTTCAATATACAAAATCAATCAATGTGATACACCATGTTAACAAATTGAAGGATAAAGACCATATGATAATCTCAATAGATGCAGAAAAAGCTTTTGACAAAATTCAACACCCATTTACGATAAAAACTCTCCAGAAAGTAGGCACAGAGGGAACCTACCTCAACATAATAAAGGCCATATATGACAAACACACAGCCAACATCGTTCTCAATGGTGAAAAACTGAAACCATTTCCACTAAGATCAGAAACAAGACAAGGTCGCCCACTCTCGCCACTCTTATTCAACATAGTTTTGGAAGTTTTAGCCACAGCAATCAGAGAAGAAAAAGAAATAAAAGGAATCCAAATCAGAAAAGAAGAAGTAAAACTGTCACTGTTTGCAGATGACATGATACTATACATAGAGAATCCTAAAGATGCTACCAGAAAACTACTAGAGCTAATCAATGAATCTGGTAAAGTAGCAGGATATAAAATTAATGCACAGAAATCTCTTGCATTCCTATACACTGATGATGAAGAATCTGAAATAGAAATTAAGGAAACACTCTCACTTACCACTGCAACCAAAAGAATAAAATACCTAGGAATAAACCTACCTAAGGAGACAAAAGACCTGTATGCAGAACACTATAAGACACTGATGAAAGAAATTAAAGATGATACAAACAGGTGGAGAGATATACCATGTTCTTGGATTGGAAGAATCAACATTGTGAAAGTGACTATACTACCCAAAGCAATCTACAGATTCAGTGCAATCCCTATCAAACTACCAAGGGCATTTTTCACAGAACTAGAATAAAAAATTTCACAATCTGTATAGAAACACAAAAGACCCCGAATATTCAAAGCAATCTTGAGAAAGAAAAACAGAGCTGGAGGAATCAGGCTTCCTGACTTCAGACTATACTACAAAGCTACAGTAATCAAGACAGTATGGTACTGGCACAGAAACAGAAATATAGATCAATGGAACAGGATAGAAAACCCAGAGATAAACCCACACACATATGGTCACCTTACCTTTAATAAAGGAGGAAGGAGTATACAATGGAGAAAAGACAGCCTCCTCAATAAGTGGTGCTGTGTAAACTGGACAGCTACAGGTAAAAGAATGAAATTAGAACACTCCCTAACACCATACCCAAAAATAAACTCAAAATGAATTAAAGACCTAAATGTAAGGGCAGACGCTATAAAACTCTTAGAGGAAAACATAGGCAGAGCACTCTATGACATAAATCACAGCAAGATGCTTTTTGACCCACCTCCTAGAGAAATGGAAATAAAAACAAAAATAAACCAATGGGACCTAAAGAAACTTTAAAACTTTTGCACAGCAAAGGAAACCATAAGGAAGATGAAAAGAAAACCCTCAGAATAGGAGAAAATATTTGCCAATGAAGCAACTGACAAAGGATTAATCTCCAAAATATACAAGCAGCTCATGCAGGACAATATCAAAAAAACAAACAACCCAATCCAAAGATGGGCAGAAGACCTAAACAGACATTTCTTCAAAGAAGATATACAAATTCACAACAAACACATGAAAGGATGCTCAACATCACTAATCATTAGAGAAATGCAAATCAAAACTACAATGAGGTATCACCTCACACTGGTCAGAATGGCTATCACCAAAAAATCTACAAACAATAAATGCTGCAGAGGGTGTGGAGAAAAGGGAACCCTCTTGACTGTTGGTGCGAATGTAAATTGACACAGCCACTATGGAGAACAGTATGGAGGTTCATTAAAAAACTAAAATAGAACTACCATATGACCCAGCAATCCCACTACTGGGCATACATCCTGAGAAAACCATAATTTGAAAAGAGTCATGTACCACAATATTCATCGCATCTCTGTTTACAATAGCCAGTACATGGAAGCAACCTAAGTGTCTGTCGAGTGATAAAAGGAGAAAGAGGATTTGGCACATGTATACAATGGAATATTACTCAGCCATAAAAAGAAATGAAATTGAGTTGTTATTTGTAGTGAGGTGAATGGACCCAGAGCCTTCATACAGAGTGAAGTAAGTCAGAAAGAGAAAAACAAATACTGTATGCTAACACATATATACGGAATCTAAAAAAAAAAAAAAAATGATTCTGAAGAACCTATGGTTAGGGCAGGAATAAAGACACAGACATAGAGAATGGACTTGAGGACACAGGGAGGGGGAAGGGTAAGCTGGGACATAGTGAGAGAGTAGCATTGACATATATACACTACCAAATGTAAAATAGATAACTAGTGGGAAGCAGCCACATAGCACAGAGAGATCATCTCAGTGCTTTGTGACCACCTAGAGGGGTGGGATAGGGAGGGTGGGAGGGAGATGCAAGAGGGAGGGGATATGGGGATATATGTATACATATAGCTGATTCACTTTGTTATATAGCAGAAACTAGCACACCACTGTAAAGCAATTACACTCCAATAAAGATGTTATAAAAAAAAAATTATCGGGCTTCCCTGGTGGCGCAGTGGTTGAGAGTCCGCCTGCCGATGCAGGGGACGCAGGTTCGTACCCCGGTCTGGGAAGATCTCACGTGTCGCGGAGCGGCTGGGCCCGTGAGTCATGGCAGCTGAGCCTGCATGTCCGGAGCCTGTGCTCCGCAATGGGAGAGGCCACATCAGTGAGAGGCCCGCGTACCACAAAAAAAAAAAAAAAAAAAAAGAATCTATGGGAAAATTACTAATAAAGCTAACCCTTGAGTTCCTCACATGTACAGGTGAATGATAACAGTAGCTGTTTGGGGGCTAGTATGTATAAATCCTTTAGCACAATACCCAGCATATAATATGTGTTTGATAAATGACTAGACAGTCTTAATATTTAGTATGCTACCTTGTATTTTTATAATAGAATTGGGATCATCACATATATAATTTTATAGTCCACCCCTTTTAACATTATTACCATCACTTTCCCATGTTATTAACAATTCCTCGAAAGCATTATTTGTAATCATTGCATAATATTTCATCCTGCAGATACACCACACATTATATCATCATTTTCTTACTTTGGGTATTTAAATTGTTTCCAATTTATAATTGTAATAATGTGGTAATGAACATCACCAAATACAAAATTTTTAATCAAAATTAAGATGGATTGGCAGAGGTATAATCATAGGGACCAATGGTATGAAAATTTTGAATTTCTTAGTATGTATTATGAAACTGCTATCCACAAAGGTGGTGTGTGTGTCATTTCTACCAGCAAGGTTCACGTTTATACCAACATGGAGGTAACTTTACTGTCTTACCAACAAACAGCTCTTTGAAGGAATTTGCCAGGCCAGCCATCTGAAGGAAATTAGGATTTGGTTGAACACCTATTAAGTGCCAGGCCTGAAACATCTTATCCAATTACATTCCCACAGTAGCCTTGTGAGACGATTAGCATTGGCCCTATTTTGCACCTGGCAGGCTGAGTTGAATTAGGAAAGCAGGTTATGTAGCACCCAGCACCACACTCCTGTCAGCCTACTACCTCCATCCTTCCACTGCATCCCAAATGCCTTGAGATGTGTTCCCACACTTCCTGAGACTGACCTCCCAGTGTCCCAACTCTCCATAGAGAATATGACCACAAATTACTCTCTGTAGCTCATCCTGAAATAAGAACAAGTATACAAATATATGTTTTGATACGTTCTCTATGGAAAATTATGATGTTTGAGATAGTGCAAAAGGGAGACCAATTCTGATGGGGAGACTAGAGAATACTTTCTGAAAAAGTGATATTTGTCCTGAACCTGCCTTTGACCAGCAGGTTCGATGGCTCTGAGACCATTCAAGGAATAGAAAAAAGGCCAGTACAGAAAGGATCAAGTGAGCAGGTAGAAATTTATGAGTAGGTTGCAAAGTAAGAAAACACCAGGTCATACTGGGCTTTGCAGGTCATACTACAGAGTTCAGATTTTACCTTATTTGCAAAAGAGTGATTACACTAGCTCCAATATATCTGTAGTCTCCTCGTTTGTATCTAGAGAACAGGGGAAAAAATGAGAAATTCTGTAAGAAAATATCTGCATAATAATAATGTTTCCCCTAATCTTCACTCCATAGAGCAGTTCTTGACCTTGGAAAAAAATAAGAAGTCACTATTTTACTGGTCCATCCTATAGCAACATCCTGCCAGCACCCATTTAAAATGAGCTCATTTATGGATTCTCTAAAGTAAACTTCTCTCTACCAATTATTTCATGTGACGTCCCCAAGTGGCTTAGCTTCCCTGAATTTTTATTAATACCTGCAATAATTTTTAGACTGCATATGCCTGCTAACAAAATTCCTTTCCCAACCTGGCGCCAGAAAGAAACTAAATCATTAGTCAAGCAACATTTCCAGAATGCCTACTGTGTACAGAGCGCTGAATTTCTCTCTTCAAGGCAGGTAAATCGGCTAACAAATTGCTAAACCTCAAGGCCACACATGCAGTGAGAGTAACAACAGAATTTTCCTGCCTTTGCCCACACCCGTCTGGAGGAAAATAAGACTGAACTGCCAAAGAGAGTTTACTTTTCATTCAGAGAAGCACCCTGTGGATCACAGAAAATATCTCACCACAGAATCAAGTTCCCAAGATCATTCAGTGGTTCTGATTGCAATAGTCCTCCTTGATACGTGCAGGAATTCCACGAGCTTTCCCTTGGGAAGACCCCTCTAGGCAGCCACTGGCTCTCATACAGACTCAAAGGGAATCTTACTGTTGTTTTTACCAGCCGCGAAAACTTGACATAACCTTCCTACTTCAACTCTGCTCCAACACATTGACAGGTTCATTAGCTGGACATGCCAAATTATCAGAATTTAGGAAGCATGAAATGTATGCCTAAATGAAGGCAAGGAAGGCCAAAAATAGCTTTCTAATCAGCTTTTAGAGAGGGTGTGGGTCAGAAGATCAGCACACCTGCTAATGATTCACACTTCAACATCTTGCCAACAAGACGCTTTAACTGACCAATTTCCAGCTGCTCTGCCCAGCAGACACTGCAGTCCTAAAGAGCAGAACTGAATCTCAGCCACAAGCCCTGTATACACAGGATTAGGAGACAGCTCTGCATCCTCCTCCTCTTGATGCAGAAAAAAACGTAGACCCCCTACAGAATCCTATGTGGAAGGAAGAGTTGGAAATAAAAATGTGTTTGCAGCCTGACAAGCGGGTAGTAAAATATTGAGTCTAGCTTCTTAAAACAAGTAAAATATGTGGACTTGGGAAAGAACCATGTGTGGGAGGGAATCTTATCTCACAAGATGAAAGAAGATAAAAGAAGGCAGGTTGAGAGGGGAAAAGCCAGCAGCATCCTCATCACCAGCTCCGAGACTGTTAGGTGTAGCTGAGCTGGGTGGGAAGCCCTGGGAGCACCCGCTAGGAATCCCATGGCAGGGAGCCATCCTGCTCCCCGGGGATGCACATTAGATGCAAACAGAGAGGTCACATGGCCCAGTGGAGCTCCCCAGGCACCTGGGATTTCCAGGAGGAAATATTCTAATGTTGGTCTTCATATTCTCCGTGTCTCAGATCATACAAAACAGGCACAAAACCTGCCTATCTCATAAGAAAAGGGGTTTTATACACCTCAGAAAGGAAAATGCAGCCCTAGTGGCAGTCTGTGCTCTCTGTAAAAGTGTGGCAGCCTAGAGGCGGGAGGAGGCCGGGACTTGGGGGCAGAGATCCAGGGACTCCCCATCAATTCTTCAGCTGCCGCGACCTTCAGAGATGTCACTGTTAGCTCTCAGCCTAGGGGCAACGGCCTTCTCTGCCTCCTGCTCTGGGCTACTGTGAAAAACAGAAAGTATAAAGGTGCATCATTAATGTGATGTGCCATAAAGGGAAACCAAGGTGAACATGAGCCTGGTGCTGTGTACTTGGTGCTGCTTTGAGGAAGACAGTGTAACCAGAGGCCAGTCTTGGCATGTCTTCACTGAGGTGGCAGATAGATGTGAAACCTAACAGCCTTCCCCTAGGGCCTCTAGCTGCTTAGAGGACAAACAGTACTGGGACATAATGAATATTGGGCAGGGGTAGCGGGACACACTCAAAATTTCTCCCACAGCCCCAAGATCCTATAATACAGAAGAGACCTCAGGATAGGTAAATCCCTAAGGTCTTTTGACTGGTTGGTTGGTGTTTGTTTCACTGTTTTTAACCTAAAACAAGTTAATCACAGACTTCCCATAGAGCAGCTTCTGAAACTACAACAGGCAGAGGAATCAGCCAGCAAACTCGGTAAAAGTACATCTGGGACAGGACCTGACAGTCAACCTTTCTGACAAGCTCCGAGGTGATGACTATTCTGCTGGTTCAAGGATGACATTTGAGGTAGCTAGGCTGTCCATGACTTTTGAGAGAAGCCTAGGAAGGATTTAAGATGTAATGTACTTTTTTTTTTTTTTTTTTTTTGCGGTACGCGGGCCTCTCACCGCTGTGGCCTCTCCCGTTGCGGAGCACAGGCTCCGGACGCGCAGGCTCAGCGGCCATGGCTCACGGGCCCAGCCGCTCCCCAGCATGTGGGATCCTCCCGGACTGGGGCACGAACCCGTGTCCCCTGCATCGGCAGGTGGGCTCTCAACCACTGTGCCACCAGGGAAGCCCGATGTAATGTACTTTTATAGTAGAAAGGACCCAAATTTAAAACCCTAAACCTGTGTATGAGGACAGCGATGCCAAGAGTTCACTGACTTGTCCAGTATCACCAGGAGGCAGAATTTCCATTGCCCACCTACCCTTCCCCCCATTCTTCCCTCCACCAGCCTGACTTTTACACACTTGGCCCTTCTGGCTTTGGGTTTCTCTTCCTGTCTCTTTCTGCTCCTTTTGCAAGTACAGGAGGGAAGACTATGACTGTGGTACATGAAATGTAGCTCTGAATCATGGAATCTCTTACCAAAAAAAGATAAGGAAAGCAGTGAGGATGAGTTTCCACAGAGAAAAAGGCTAACCACATTCCAGTTCTTTAAGTCCCACAATGGCTTCAACTTCAAGTGATTAGTTCTTTGTTTCCAAGGATGGGCCGTGGTGCCTGTGCATGCACCAGTAGACAAGACTAGGCCCATTTCTACCTGCGTTACATCAAGGGGAGGCCATGTTTACTAGAGCATTAGATACCTAACTTACTCATCTTATTAAGACCCTCAGAACAAAAATGTCTAGGTCTAAGGAGGGGAAAAGATTTTCAAGAAAAAATTTTGAAACCGAAGGTAATCTCCAACACACCTTCTACTCATGGGCTACGTTCCAAAAGTGAAAAGGAGGAGAGATATAATTTGCATCGAATGAACTTAAGCTCTGCTCCCAATCACACAGATTTATGAAAGTCATGCTTTAAAAGCTACTTTGAAGTTTCAGTTCTTTTTGATGCTAATTATCCAACCGAAAGCATAACATCATTAACCATTTCTTTGTTCCATCTTTTCTGTCCACCTAAGGATATGAACTAAAGAGGGGGAAAGGAGGCTGAAAAAGTAAAAAGAATTGCTCTTGGGGGTAAATAAAAAAACATTGAAACTCAGCAAATACTTTTAAATAAACGCAGAATTTGCCCTTTTAGAGAATTGCTGCATTTCTACCTACAATTTCACAGATAGAGTATCAGAAGAAAGGTTTGGCTCTAAATGAGGCTTGACACATACAAGGGAATATTTGTTCCCAAGTGCTTCCATTAGTCCAGTAAATATTGAACAGCAATGGGTATACCTCACCCATTGAGAACTTTCCTCTTCAGTCAGCCCTGTACTCAGCGCCTCTCCCAGTATAAGCATTAAAGTTTCACAAGAAAAGTTGCCCACAGTGACTATGCTGCTAGAACTCCATAGGACTCTCCCTAGGTTGTTTGGATTTCATTATTAACGTGTACTTTTAACCACCCTTGTTAAGATCAGAGTCCTTGCAAAATTAAGATTAAAATACCCTAGTTTTGTGTGCATAGAGACCCCTTTCATTGGGGACTTCTTATATATAATAAACAATGAGACAGACTTAAGGGTTCAAAAAGTTTTTTGCTAAGTTCTAAATGGCTTCTTTCAATTCAATGAGGTGCCATTAACTAAATAACCCCTACAGGGACCTATAGGATACCTAACAGCTTACAGCATTAATGTCACCTTAAGGATTTAGCCCCCCCTCCTCCAAAGCTGGGTTTCTTATTTATTAAATCTCATAATAAATAAGAAAGTTCACTGACCATACTTAGATCCATGGATTAAAGAACAATGTTAGGTCATTTACATGAAGTGAAACCAAAAGAAATGTGCTTTCATACTGCAGAACAGATACGTGTTCACTCAGTCTTTGTTTCTGCATGGGTTACCAGGCACTCTAGGACAGGGGTCCCCAACCCCCGAGGCGTGGACCGGTCCTGGTCCGCAGCCTGTTAGGAACCAGGTTGCACAGCAGGAGGTGAGCGGCGGGCGAGCGAAGCTTCATCTGCCGCTCCCCAGCGCTCCCCATCGTTCGTTCGCATTACTGCCTGAACCATCCTCGGCACCCCGTCCATGGAAATATTGTTTTCCACAAAGCCGGTCCTTGGTGCCAGAAAGGCTGGGGACCGCTGCTCTAGGAGACTGAAGAGGTGAGAGCTGAAGAATGGGAAGTATGGGAAGTACGAGCTCCAAGGATAGAAGACATTTAGTCTCTGCACCCAAATGAATCTTCCTGGCAGCAGTCACTGGCTTAGAGCTCATCAACCAAATAGCTTTTGTTACCCCTTCACCCATATGTCCAGCCCTTTGCAACATACCTCTCCCCTCCCCTAACCTCTACCCAACTCTTCCTCTAGGCAGATCTGACAAAGCATCTTTTAAACCCCCAGTAATCTGAAGAGGTGAGAAGGGTTGGGGTTGGTAGATACAATAAGCAAAAAGCTGAAGTGATCTCAGGGTATTTTCAGGATGTAAAGGGCTATAAAAATAGAAAATTAAGGACGACAGGAATTCTCCAAGAACTGCAGGTTACCACATGACAAAATACAAATGGGGACAATACTTCTTTCTAATTTAGGAAACTAGGACAGGCAAAAGACTAAAGTTGCAAACAATTTCTTCCAAGATTAAGTGGCTGACATTAAAAGAAAGCTAAGCTAGCCAAGTACTGTCCTGAGGGAACTAACAGAAAAGTCACCAGATCTGTGAAATGATAGGACAGGTCAATGGACCTATGTGCCAGATTTAAGAATCCAGTGTTTGAGGACAGGAAGATAAAATAAGCTTAAAGACGTCAGCTCTTCCAATATTGATCTATACATTCAGTGCAACTCCAATCAAAGCATCAACAAGGTTTCTCATGGAATATTACAGATTATTCTAAAATGTATATTGAAGTACAGTGATCCAAGAATAGCTAAGGATCTCATAAAGAAGAATGAAGAGGGGAAATCATCCTAGATATAAAAAAGTTATAAAGCTATAGTAATAAAAAACAATGTGATATTGCTACAGGAATGAAAAATAGACCAGTAAAATGAAGAGCTCATAAATATCCAGCATATATGGGAACAATATCTAATAATGATAGTCAATATTAAAGTATAACTTACCCGATAGCATGATGGTTTAGAGTATGAACTTTAGAGCCAGAATGCCTGCATTCAAATCGCAGTTCTACCACTTATTAGTTGTGCCACAGTTTACTTATCTATAAAGCAGGATGATAATAATTTATATCTCATGGACATAAAAACCTCCTAGTATTAATACCCTGGTACAGTGCCCTGCCCCATGGAATCATGCCCTGTGTAACCAATAGAATACTGAGGAAGTGACAACATATGGTGTTCAATGCTAGGCATAACAAACACTGCAGCTTCTATCTTGACCTCTTGGATCACTCTCTCTGGGGGTAGCCACCTGCCACATTGTAAGGCCATTCAAGTAGCCCCATGGAGAGGCCCAGCAGACAGGAACAGAGGTCCTTGTCCAGTAACAAGTCAAATTTGCCAGACATGCAAGTGAATCACCTTGAAAGTAGAACCTCCATCTTGAATCCTGGCTTCAGATACCTACAGCAGTAATGTTGGCAAAGGTCTATTAGAGCTGCTGGTATATATTTTTAAAAATATTTATTTATTTATTTGATTGCACCAGGTCTTAGTTGCAGCAGGTGGGCTCCTTAGTTGTGGCATGAGAACTCTTAGTTGTGGCATGCATGAGGGATCTAGTTCCCTGGCCAGTGATTGAACCCTGACTCCTATATTGGAAGCTCAGAGTCTTAACCACTGCATCACCAAGGAAGCCCCAAGTTGCCAGTATATTGCAGGCAATGAATAAACTAGAAATTTCATTAATATTATCATTGTACAATACTAGAGATTTAGCAGAAAGTCATGGTGGAGGGAGGTTAATTCTGTGCCCACAAGGATAGTGTGTGAATTCTCTTTGCAGTCTCATGGCCCAGTATGGACTCCATAAATTGTGTGTTTATGAAATGCCAACTATGTGTCAAGTAGTGTTATTGGAAGTGAATGATGAATAAATGCCTAAAAACCTCTCCAACTCTTCCATCACAGCAATGCAAAGCACAGTGAATAAAATCCTTGCAAAAGGAAAGAAGGAAGGGAGGAAGAAGAAAATGAAAACTCAAGG